>NC_084551.2:27507500-27620000 GCF_033978685.3 Nerophis lumbriciformis | reverse complement strand
ACGCCGAAAAGTAAGACTTGTGTGTATGTTCAACTTGCGATGAAGATTGACAAGTTTGCACGCAGTTTAATTCAGCCACTTGATTTTTAGTTGCTCATGAATCAATTTAAGTGGACCCTGACTTAAACAAGTTGAAAAACTTATTCGGGTGTTACCATTTAGTGGTCAATTGTATGGAATATGTACTTCACTGTGCAATGCACTAATAAAAGTATCAATCAATCACCTCGTATGTGCCTAAACTCTTGAAAGGGCCTATTATGATTTTGTTATCTACATTAAGAACACTATAAATATAACATGTACTTGTGGTTGGTTGGTAAACATTTTGCATAGATTGTTTTACAGACAAGCTGCTCTCTGACCATCTCTTCAGGATGCGCCGTTTTGTGGGCGGTATTATTTACGTGCCTCCACTTCGACTGCGTCTTCTCCCTGTCAGCCATGTTGTAGTTTTTAGCGCTTCCATATATAGACTCGTGACGGATATAAGTTAGAACTATACACTACTTTGTATTACAAATGGCAACAGCGGAGGAGGCATATACAAGCCAGTCTGTCTCACAACAAGAGGACAGAAAAAAAAATAAGGAACTTACTGACTACAATAGCGGACTCGCTCAAAGCACTTGGGTTATATTTTAGGGTATATTTCAGTGGCATATCCAGACTTTTTTAAGGGGAACACCCACAAAACCGTCAGTCTACCCCAGGAGCAGCTGTAACTATTATAGTAGCATACCACCACCACGTATGGTGCAAATCTTCTTGTGAGACAACTGCTGAAATTAAATAATGACTGTCGAGAATTGAACTTGCGTCATGTGGCATAAAAGGTAAAGGTGTAAACCATTACATGACCAAAGAACTATGAAATAAATTAAATTTAGCAAATATATTCTGTTTTGTTTCAGTTTTGTGTTATTAATTTTGCTCGTGGAGTGATAAACGGCTGGTCAAATTGAATACCATGTGCTGTTTTTGTTTTATTCTATTGGTATTAAAAATATATATATATCATATATATATATATATATATATATATATATATATATCTCATATATATAAATATCATGGGGACATCTCTGCGCTGCTGACTCGTCTCCGCTCGGGATGGTGTCCTGCTGGCCCCACTATGGACTGGACTCTTACTATTATGTTGGATCCACTATGGACTGGACTCTCACAATATTATGTCAGACCCACTCGACATCCATTACATTCGGTCTCCCCTAGAGGGGGGGTGGGTTACCCACATATGCAGTCCTCTCCAAGGTTTCTCATAGTCATTCACATCGACGTCCCACTCGGGTGAGTTTTCCTTGCCCTTATGTGGGCTCTGTACCGAGGATGTCGTTGTGGCTTGTGCAGCCCTTTGAGACACTTGTGATTTAGGGCTATATAAATAAACATTGATTGATTGATTGATCATATATATATATATCCATATTCCAGACAGACCGCAACTCTTAAAATCCAACATTTTCAATAAAGTTTTAGTGGTTTAAATTTTGTCGAATCCCCTCGCAAAATCTAAGCCGCCTCCCGAAGCAGTCACATGGTATGGCTTTTCACGTCATTTCCTCCCCTACAGAAAAGCAAGCCTCGTTACGTGCTTGGCGGAAACGCCCTCTCAGTTACTTGACACACGCCTCAAAGCCTTGACACACTTCGTCACATCACTAGATTAAGCACACGACCTGTGGGGGGTGGTGATGTGCCCGCCGGCCGCTGTCCTACTACGTTCGTATGCTTCGAATTGTTCCACCTCTGAGTGGGTTGGCACCTGGGGTAGCCAATCTGCTGCCCTCACCTCCTAGGCGGTGAACAAGGGGATGGGTCAAATGCAGAGGACAAATTTCACCACACCTAGTGTGTGTGTGACAATCATTAGTACTTTAACTTAACTTAGTTTGATAAAGTGAAAACAAAGGAAGTTGACAATTACGTAAATTAACAAGGGAGTCCTTACTACTACTACAAAATAAAATAAGATGCAACACTTTAAAAAATAGTTTTTTTTTTTTTTACATGAACATAAATTAAATAATATAATGTATGAATGTGTATATATACAGTGTAATATATTTGGGAGGGTTCTAATCTTTTTGGCTTTTAAGTAGAGGCCATCAGCGTGAATCAACGTTAGCTTTTTTTTTCCCCAACTCACTCAAACAACTTATGCATGTAAACAAATACGCCAGAGTGTTAATTCCCATCCTTCAACAATCGCTATTTTTTTCTAAATGTATTTTTATATATTACAAATAGCCTATTATTTGCACACTACTGACTAGTGATGCACAGAAAATTCAGCCGTCGTATATATATACTTTTGATGAAGTATCCACTTCTGCTGGAGGGCTGCGTCTTTCCCCGCGCACATGAATGTTGTAGCTCGCCCAAAGCTGACGAAAAAAACACACGGGTCTCATTGCATTTAGACAAGGGGTGTCCAAACTGCAGCGGGCGGTTTCAATTTGACCCATGAGATGGCACTCGTTAAGTGAACAATTTGACCAGGAGTGATGTTGCTGCCATCTGGTGGCAAACGTAAGTAACTGTCATTACCTGCACTTTCAAGTTAAGAAAGTACAGCATTTACTTATATGACCCAATCCAAACACTTAGTCACGGTGCAGAATCAAAAAATCAACCAATACAAACGTGGTCACACATAACACAACCTGCTCATTGAATTTGTGGATTTTATAAACGTCCAATATATTAAAAAAAAAGCCAAATGACACCCATTTAAATCCATTACATGGGATGGTGGGAAACATGCAAAACACTCCCCACACTTATCCATGTTTGGCACATTTTTGTTGCTTGATATTTTTGAGTGATTAAAAAAACCTTATGGAATTTGTCATGGAAGTAAACAAGGTAGGAGTTGAACTTTCAAATACTCTTAACTATTTGTAATTATTATTTATCCATTATATTATAATAATATGTACAATATATATAAGAGAGAGAGTGAGTTACTTTGCATGCAGTCCACTTCTGGCCCCCGGCCCAATTTTTAAGCCCAATGCGGCCCCCCCCCCCCCCCCCTGCCAAAAAGTCACATTTGAAAAGATCAGATTCCAAACATATTTGGACTACCTCCTGAATCTGATGTGAAAAGATCAGATTTGAAAGACTTGGGAGCATTTAGACAGCCAAAAAAATCTGATCTGTCACTTTACGGCAGTGCTTCTCAAATGTTTTCTGTTTGCGCCCCCCACTCTCCACTGTGACTATAAATAGTATAATTTGTCCGTAAAATTGTTATAACTCTACCTCTGCATAACACTGTAAGCTTATTAACATGAAAAAAAACGACACACGGGTCTTTCCTCATCTCCCACTGTGGTTATAGTAGAGCCAAGTGCTACATATGGTTCATCATATTCTGGTAAAAGAGAAAAAAACTTACCGGTATTACCCGAGGTCACGCACCCCCATGGCATTGCATCGCGCTTTTGGGCAAAGAAATCCGATTTGGTGTGCAGTGTAAACCGGGCCTAAATTGTCCATAGATGTCAAAATGAGTGTGATCGCTTGTTTGTCCAGCCCACGATGTACCAGCCATCCTCTCACCCAAAGTCAGTTGGGATGGATTCCATCTTACCTATGACCCTAATGAGGAAAAACTGATGGATGACACTTCATAATTTAGGATATTTTAGGTAAAAGATTCTTGTGTGCAGACAAATGTTGGTTTGAGTTTTGAGTAAGTAATGACCCTTACTTGCCTTTAGCCTTTGTAGAACTGACCGCCGGAAAGAGTCATATCTTACTAAAAAAAAAGACTATTTGTCAGCACACAACAGTCTTTTACCTAAACACTAAAATACCCTAAATTATAAAGTGCTGTATTAAAAAAAAAAGTGCTATACTTAAATAATACATTATAAACACCATCAATCTATTTTAGTGTTTATTTTGTCGTGTTCTCTTCCACTGTAGCGCCTAAGTCTCCACCAGAGAGGACGCGGTACGACACTTCCCTGGGCCTCCTAACCAAGAAGTTTGTGGATCTGCTAGCTCAGTCTTCCGATGGTGTTCTGGACCTAAATCTTGCAGCAGAAACTTTGCAGGTAATTTGCTACCCCATATTGATGAACTGTTTGCTTGTATGAAGGGTTATTGACTGTTAAAGTACTGTATATGCTCCCCAATTAATCATATACCCTGTGTATGGCATACACTTAGTGGCCATAACATAAGTGATTTAATACCTGCGCAATAGTATCTTTATTTATTATTGTTGGTCCGAGTACTTTATCAGCGTACACTAACATCAGCAATTATTTGCCATGTATATATTATCATTGGTATTGTACATGACGGACCCAAGACGACAGCAGTTTTACACTACAGCCACAATTTATCAAACTAAACATTATCTTTGTAAAGGCTTGAACGTTACTGATATTGTCACATTGCTGTCAGTCATTCAGAATCCCATAAGAACAGTGGAGTGATGTACTTTTGTGTGTACAGGTGCAGAAAAGAAGGCTGTATGACATCACAAATGTACTTGAGGGCATTCATCTCATCAAGAAGAAGTCAAAGAACAACATTCAGTGGATGTAAGTGCAGGCATGTAAAATGTCCACTAAAACGTGGAAATCCGCATTGTTAAACATTCATTATCGCATCGAAATATTGCGTCGCGCGCAATGTTCGGCTTTGCTTGTGCTCTTCTTAGTTTCTTTCGCCTGTCTTCATTAAGAATAATGCTGTTTAGGAGACGTTTTTGCTGAAATATGCAAGTGCTGCCACATCAACTTGCAGTATATAAAATATGTTTCATTGTGTATTTGTGTTTGAAGCCAATATTTACGTGTAGTAGCAAAGGTTTGAAGTCTGACTGTCATTAAAACCACCAGTGTCATTATTATGAAAGTCAATAATTATGCTTATTATTTACATTTGTATGCTTCTCTGGGTTTCTGGTCTGCCATCTTTATCCTCGCACTCGATAGTGTATGGAGGTCTGCAAGTGTATTGTACTGTACTTTGCTCTTCCCCCTCTGCCTGATGAATAATTAGAACGCCTGTTGATTGACGTGAACATGGAAAAACAAGTAGGAGGATGAGTATTCGAATCGAGCTTAAACAATGGTTTAGTGTGGCTGAAACGGGGCTTAGGCTAAATAATTATTCGTTTAAGGGGTTATCCAGTTTAGTGTAGATTTAGCCTTAATCTCCACTTTGAACACTTTCTGATAGTTTGGTGGCCCTCTCAAGTGCTGCGTTGGATGTCTGATGTTACTTACATCGCTCGGGTTAAAGGCTTGCCATGTGGAGATGTGTTATTGATGAAGCAGGAGTTGAAGATGAAGTCCATTAAAACGTTTTTCTACCAAAGCTAACTTGAAATTGTCATGATGATGATAAAGTAGCGCCAAGTTTAGCCGCCAACTGTTGTAAGCAGTGTAACCTTTAATTCGGAAACGCCACAACATAATTAACAGAAAATAAGACAAATACTGCACACACATTATACACAAATAAAACATAATTTAACACTTAATTTAGTACAAAAACATTTAGAATATGCTTATAAGGGGGAAAAAAAGTAAAAATCTGCAAGATTTGAAGCATGATGTAGGAAGGGACAGCAGTCGTGCTTTTGGAGAAGAAAATTCGAAGAAAGGCTAAATACAGAGAATTATGGATTAGAAAAGACGATCAATGACAGCTCTGTGATCCATGTAGACCTGGGTCGATATTCGATAAGTCAATTAATCAAACGGTTAATGAAATTGAACTCTGTAACTTTGCCAGCTTCGATAAATCGTCATGTGCATGCGTATTTACAAACCGCAAGAGCGGTCACTCTTTGCATCGGTTACAGGAGCTCCGGGTGTTTGTACTAAATGCACATCAACTGTAATAATTATAACCGCTGTAAAACTCCTGATGGTCAGTATTATGGTATTAAATTATTGAAAAAACGTGATTGATAACCACTCTAATAAAATTATGGACCAACTAGCGTTAGCTTGCTTAAATTTTAACATGAAAACAAGTGACAACGTCTTTCCCCATTAAGAAACGTCAAACCCCAATCTAAACTTGTATAAACACATTACTGTCTCAACAATTAAGATACCCTACTCACACTGAGCATAAAGACTGAGGTGTTTTTTCACAAAATGATCGATATAAACTCCACAATCTCCAGTTGAAACAGACTGAGATATGTTCAACAGGAGTAGTGTGGGTAAAAGTACTTTTCAAACACAATCAACATTACCGCGATAACGGAGTATATTTTACTTTTATTATTTGTTTGTTTCACTGAACTTTGTAATTGAAATGTCAACTTTTAAATATCCATGTTAAAATATACAAGAAATACAATACTTTAATAACCTACAATGATTTGTAGGTCAATATCATCCAGCGAAATGTATCTGCCCGGGCCTAGATCCGCCTTGCAGTTAGTGAGATTAAAAAAAAAATTTTTTTTAATAAAGTGCACGAAAAATCCGCCGTTTTGGAGGGGGAGGAGCGAGCCGGCGTCGATTACATTGGGTCTGTGACGCTGTAGCATAATCAAGCTAGAGGCCATAATTCACCTGTCCTCTCCTGGCTCCTCCCTGTCTGTGCTTTTCCATTTGTTAAAACTTGTACAATTTTTGCAGCAACCTCATAATTTTTCTTCTTAAAGGGGCTGCAGCCTTTTGGAGGTTGAGGGCTCACTAAACCAAAGACAAAGACTGACAGCAGAAGTTTCTGCACTGGCTGAAGAAGAGCAGAGGCTGGAGCAGCTCATCCAGAGGTGCAGCCTGGACACAAGGCACATAAGCGAGTCAACAAGCAATCAAAAATATCCTTTTTTTGTCCTGAGTCACTTCACCACAGTCTATCCTTTCCACATCCTTTAAAACAGTCTTCATTATTTTCCATCAAAACACTTGCTCAATGTGATGCTAACTACTATAGTATTAGACAACACATAGCAAGTGTTACAAACACTAAAATATGTGCTTAAAGAACACCAGCAATTTCAGCAGATCTTTGTAATTTATACTCGATCGTATTTCACACATTGATTTTTGAGTGGGGGCTACAGGTATGCACTGACATAGACATAGTTTTGTTTCAACAACACATGCATGTACCATGTGCATGCTATTTGTAATGAGTTCTAGCTTAGCATATATATTAAAAGATTAAATCTAAGTGGCATGCATCTTCTCTGCAGTTTTTATGCCAATTATGCCCTGGGAACATATCTCACTAGTTAAGTTAACAAGCATGTAAAGGTTATTTTTTATATCAATGCAGCCTGTTTTGTAATCATGTGAAATTTCTTTGTGCTTTTGAATGCAGTTATTTCTTTGACTTGTTGTTTTCCACATATGCCTATGTCACATATGAGGACATCAAACAACTGGGAAACCTTCAAGACCAGACTGTTATTCTTGTCAAAGCGCCTACAGACACCAAGCTAGAAGTACCAGATCCTGATGAGGTATTTCTTTACATTCACTTGTGCCTATCATTCACAAGCCTTATGTAAGACAATGACACATATGTTTTTCTTTTTTTAATGCATTCTAACTAGTAAATACATGCTACCAAAAGTCTGTGCACAATGGAGACAATAAAAGTCGCTCTATTCTGCCTATAAAGCTTAAAAAAACAGCCAAACACTTCCATCAACATTTTATATACGGTACACACTATAAGAATATATGTAATGTCGTTGCAGGTACATTCATAATATGTAATATTTACATATTTTCCTAATTTTAAGCATACTGTAACACATTCATTTCACAGATTCCTCACATTAATCACTTTTTCCTTCAACTTCAACACTGACTACAACCTATGCAGACTTCATGAGAGCCAACAAACATAATAAAACATAATTTGCTGTGCAATGTTTGCTCTCACTGAGATGCCGATTTTTAGGCTGTTGATATATTCCTGTTTAGATGAAGAATGACTCATAATCGTCGCAAAGAGTTAAATGGTTTTTCACGTCTTTCTCCCCGTCTCCGAGTATATGTTGGCTGTCAAGTGTACCAACTTCTCAGTTGGTCCACATCGTTTTACTATCAAGGTGAGAGACATGATTTATAATCTAGAATTGGCTTTCACAAGGTCAGAGGCGACAAACAACAGCAAAGGACATTGCCTCAATGCGCCGCTAAATGTAGGTCTTTAACATTAGCGCTTTTGGTTACGTAATATTCAGGTCACAAAATTTAAATGGTGTATTTTTGGCCTTTTTGGATGGTTATTTATTGGATTTGATGGTCGGAATAGAAGCAATGACGTCATGTCTCCTATTGGCTCCATTATAAGCAGACTTTTATTTTCGTTTATTTACTAGTTAGAATGCATTAAAAAAGACATAATTATGTGCTCTTGTCTCTCATAAAGATTGTGAACTTTAAGCAACATTTAAATAAGAAGTGCAGTACCCCTTTCAATTTGACAGCATACAGTGTTGATGTTGCGGTTGTCCTTGAAGACGTTTTACCTCTCATGAGCAGGCTTCATCGGTTCATGCTTAAAGACTGGATCGGGAAGCTCTCGTCTGAGAGGATGGTGTAGGATCCATGTATTTATCCTCTAAGTTGTAGCATTGCCTCAACATGAAGGTTTTCAATCTTTTGGAATGCAAATGGGGCATATCTTTGTGCATGCCGACTAAATAGAAGCAAAGCAATGGCCATGTAATTTTCTGTTTTCTTGTAAGAGTGTAGTTGGCTAGTCAAGTGTAGTTATGTTCAAAATGGGCTTTTAACTTGTAAAAAGCATGTGACTACACTTGAGGTAAGGCGATGGCAAATTAAACTCCCCCAGTGGTGCTGTAAAAATGCCTTATTGTTGCAACAAACTTAGCAAAATGGTTGATATACTGCAGCTGCACTGGAAAATGCTATTTTACCCGAAGTTGAAAGTGTGCAGAATATCACTTTTGTGATATTCACTTCCTGGCAAAAGTTTGGATACACCTTCCTAAACATGTGGAAATATTTCCAAACTATATTATTAGGAAAACAACTGCATTGGTGTGCTATGTTTATTTCAGTCAGCTACTTTACTAAATTGCAGTTTTAATGGAGACCTCTTCTTTCTGCAGAGTTTATCCATCCACTTGACCAGCACCAGAGGTCCTATAGAAGTTCTCCTATGTCCAGATGAGGAGAATGACCACGGTAGTCCTGTTAAAAATGGCACCACAGATATCAATGGGAACTCACCGTTCCTCAAAGTCCTTCAAGGTATGCTGTGTTGGCTCAAGTTAGTTGATAACCTGCTTCCAAACGTTGATGTAAATAAAGCCTCTACTCTGCTCCAGATCCAAGTATCCCGACTAAGTCCCCCAGCACCTCCCTGGCGCCAGTCTCATCCGTCACCGTCTCAGCTCTCTCGCCCATCTCTTCCCCGTACACTAGCCTTCTCCAGCAAACGGAGGACCAGATCCCCTCCACCCTGGGGCCCTTCTTGAACCTGGGTCCCCCTCTCCTGGAGCAAGATGACTACTTATTAGGTTTGGGAGACGATCAGGGAATCAGCGACTTGTTCGACGCCTGTGACTTTGATAGGATGCCCTCACTCGGCTTGGATGACCTCCTGTGCAGCTAGCGCCAGCTGATCCATGTCCTCATTAAGTGCATTGGAATGAGCTGGGAGGTCTGTGACTGTAGTTTGTTTAGGCCAATTCAAAATACAAGAAAGTTTGACAAAAAGGGCTTTTTTCCTCCAGTCCCAGGCAGACAAAAGGGCATGTTTACTCACGGTGTCACACACAGGCATGTTTGGCTCAGACTCTGGGAGGACTCCAGTGAAGCTAAAGGGGTAGCATGATCGGTACTTAAGATGTCTCATTTGGCATAATACGCATTTAAGAAGAATAGCTGCCTTTTTTTTTTTTTAACGATTGATGCCATCATATAGACGGAGCAGAGGGAACAGAAGACAACACTTGGTTTGAAGGCAGGCTACAAGTTTGTAAACTAATGCGCACATTTCAACACAAATATCAAACGTTCTTATTATGGAACATAATTTCACACGTTTGACTGTTTGGTAGGTTATTTTGTGTTGTTAAGAAAATGACATGAAGTGATGTTTCAGGCCAACAATTTGGGCACAATTAGTAACCTGAGTCTGAGTGATACAGTATAGATCTGGAGCCATTGCACTTATGGGTACGATTGCAGTGGTGGAAAAGTGGTGTTTTTCAAAACACGAAAGGTTTATGCTGATTTTCAGTAATATGAAAATGTTTAAAAGTTAACAAATTAACCAAAGGCATTCATAACCACTAACACCGGTCAGTCTGGTTATCACATTGGATGGTCAAATTTAAATTAATCTTGACAAATAACCTTGTGGATTTAGTAGCAGAGACTTGATCACTTGCTCTACTGTCTGCTTTCTGCAAGGCAGCTTTGGTGAGTAGTCATTTTAAGTTGAATAAGTGATGACTTTTTAATTGATTTTTAAACCACAGACTGAACTAGTAAGGGTCATTAAAAAAAAGACGCACCTCGCCTTCAACTAAACGATGTTTCACAGCCATAATCATAATCTGGAAACCACGTAAAATGATTTTCTCTCGCTCCCGGTGGCTCCTTGGATTAGTTGACTCGTCTGATGGTAAAACCCAGTTGTCTTGTCTTGTCTGTAGTTTTATTCAACTCGGGAAACCTGCGGATGCAGGTAGTATTGCTGCTGTTAGAATGAGCTCTTCACGCACACAATTGCCGTGTGCCTGTGTAATTGTGTGTCAGAAGATATGGATTGCTCAAGATTAAAGCCTGCCATGTTTTTTCTTTTCTTTTCTTTTTTCTAAAAGTGTTTTGTGCACAAGGTTCCCCGGGCTACCTCTTGCTTAGTGTTTGACAATACCATAGTAAACAGTAAGGCATTGACGTAAATGTCTTTAGCTGATTTTGTCTTGGAGGTTACCTTTTGTATTATTAGCAGTGAAGGTGGATATCATCGCACTTAGAACTTTTATGTTTTGTGTGAGCATCCACCCCTACACCTTTTTTAATACACTGTTGTCACATCTCTGATGGAAATACTGATTAGTAGGCAAATGGATGGTTATTCTGTCTTGTATGTGTGTGTCTGCGTGTGGGTTTGTTTTTTTCCCCATAGAATATTTTGAGCCCCAGATCCAAAATTCTCTATCACCGTTGAGCCCACGTGTCCTTTAAATGGCCATTACAAGACTGGAATCAGTGACTTCTGTCCACTGCTGAAGTAGTCTAGCCTTGCTTCCGTGACACTGTGTGTCCGTTTTACATTTTTGGACTTTTCTTTCTTTTCTTTTTTTTTATAATCTTGCATATCAACTACCTGTTTTGTTCCAATTTTTCAAGATGAGGAAAATCTGGTGTCTCTATCATAATTGAACGAATATCTCCATTCTTTGTCTCCTCTAGAAAAGTTAATCTGCTTTTGTGTTGTTGAGACTGCCTTTTTTTGGAAGGATTTTGTCTTACCATGAAAGTTTCTAAAAGAAATTAGATATTTTTGTAGTGCCCAGTTAAATCTGTACTGTTTCACAGAGTGCAAGTGTGCGTCTCATGGTAACCGTTGGATGTGAAGCACCTGCAAATTAAATGCTTTTATTGACAATATCCCTAAAATTGAAACGGCACTGCTTTACATGTTGTGGTTACGCTAAACCTGTCACCAATTCAGTAAACTTTACTCTCGCATCAGAGTTGTCTACTAATTATTAAGGGGAGAAACAAATCCAATAGACATTTTGCTTTTAAAATTTGGGTGAAAGGTTGTTGGTGTGATGTCTGTTTAGTATCTTGCGTTTGCTGTGTTCATAAGTTCTGTTAAATGAGGAATTGAGGGTTGTGAATGTTTGTGGGGAGGGGAGGGTGAAATGGGATTTTTGTTTTGTACTGTCAGACTTTGTAATTGAACATTTGAATAAAGGAATTATACGTGAGCAAATATTGTTACATTTTGGTTTGTGTACATGGGAATTATTTATAATTATTGTCACATTTAGCTAGAAATAAGTCAAAACTTCAGTGGTGGTATCAATTAAAAAATATTCATGATGATACAGTTTGGAAAGTAACAATAATTTTTAATAACTTGGCCTTGTGGTTAGTGTCCACACTGAGATTGGTAGGGCGTGAGTTCAAACCCCGGCCGAGACATACCAAAAAGACTATAAAATGGGACCCGTTACCTCCCTGCTCTGCACTCAGCATCAAGGATTGGAATTGGGGGTTAAATCACCAAAATGATTCCCAAGCGCGGCCTTCGTTGCTGCTCACTGCTCCCCTCACCTCCCAGGGGGTGGAACAAGGGGATGAGTCAAATGCAGAGAGTAATTTCACCACACCTAGTGTGTGTGTGACTATCAGTGGTACTTTAACTTTGAACTTTATACACAGCCACAATGGATCAGAAAATAATCTTAACTGGTTAACGGCTTTTACTGAAGTCAATGCAAGCATTTAAAAAAATATATATAAACAAATACATTTGCAATGTACATTTCACGACATACAGTGTTGACTACAGTTTATTAAGGAAATCAGCTGCATGAATGAAATGACAGTTGTGCACAAGCAATAACGTTGACTAAAGGATTTCCGTTCAGGTAGTAACTTTTGGGGTTATACATATTTTTAATACTATTGAGCCTCAAAAATGGAAGTTCTGTACTCTATGAAATGGTTATAATTCAATTAGGAAAATGCCAAATACAGTTTTAAGAACGTAACAGTCGCTGTCCCATTTCCTCTTTTTTGCCTTCATATGTCCCTCTCATCCAGGGTTGTCTAAAGTGCCAACCGGGGGACCAACTTCGGCCCACAGCTAGTTTTTTTATTGGCCCTCAAAATGTTTTGATAATTGAATGAACTCATTTCTAATGAGATGTAATATGACTACTGAATTTGCTTTGTCACCTATTAATAAAATAAATAGTTTATTATCATACGGCAGGACAGTGTCACAGGAGTTCGTGCATGTGCCTCACAATACGAAGGTCCTGGGTTTGATCCTAGGTGGAGTTTGCATGTTCTCCCTGTGACTGCGTGGGTTCCCTCCGGGTACTCCGGCTTCCTCCCACTTCCAAAGACATGCACCTGGGGATAGGTTGATTGGCAACACTAAATTGTGTGTGAATGTGAGTGTGAATGTTGTCTGTCTATCTGTGTTGGCCCTGTGATGAGGTGGCGACTTGTCCAGGGTGTACCCCGCCTTCCGCCCGAGTGCAGCTGAGATAGGATCCAGCACCCCTGCGACCTCGAGAGGGACAAGCGGTAGAAAATGGATGGATGAATGGATAGTTAATCATATACTGATTGATGAATTTAATTAGTTTTAGCATATTCAACATACAAAATGTATAAAAGTGCACTCGACCCCCCCTGTATGCTTTAATTTTTTAGTATGCAGCCCTCTGTGGAAAAAGTTAAGACCCATTTTGGTGTATACAAATGGAATCCTAGACTCGCCGTCCAAATGTTTCTGGATTTACGACTTTTCATTTAGTAAGCGCTTGTTTTGACACAGTTAATGTTACAGTTACCATATCTATCTATCTATCTATCTATCTATCTATCCATCCATCGTCTAAGGGTGTGGAAATGTCCCCATCCTCTATAGAAGAGATCAAATTTGGTATTTTTTATAAACGACTGTAACATAGAAATGTTTGTCAACATTATTATTCTCCAGGCAAAAAAAATTCTACATAAATATCGATTTATTAAAGTAAGGCCTACATTTTCTAATTGGCTTAATGGTTTACAATTATCAATCAAATCTTGGAGGATGATTAAGAGTACAAAAGCCCTTAAATTGATATCTTTGTTAAAAACATTTAAAGTAATTTAGGCAGCCCTTTTATGTCTCTTTGGATTTTGTATTTTTTCATATTGTGTATTATTATTATTTATTAATATTTAATACTCTATCTGTATTTGCTTTGGTTTTCTTTCCTTGACATGTTTTGCTGATGTCGTGATTTTCTCAACCTGATGTGTAGATTGTGGGTTATGTTGAAAGTGCCTTGACTTTTGTGTTCATTATAAATGTATGTTTGTTGTTCAATAAAAATAAATTAAAAAAAAGGCTTAACATTTTTTTTTTAATCTATCGTCTATGCAATTTATTCTAACCCAGTAGATGGCGGTAGACAATATAAAAGTCATGGTGGCGAGCCGCAAATAAAGCAAGAAGAAGAGACGGCTCCCATACACTACCTACATGTATCCTAGTTTGTCCCTCTTCGCGCACCGTACGTTACAATCTCAAAGTATGGCGGACAGAACATTCTGACACGTTTGTTTTGGTCCTTCACATGCTTATTTGTCTCGTCTCTGACCTTTTCAAGAGTCCGACTTTGTCTTGGAGTAAACAAATAACAAACACTGCAACTGAGGTAAGATCACGTTTTGTGAGTATTGCTTGTCTACCTACACAAACTGGATGTCACGTGGGGACTTGCTACAAACATAGTTTAGCTAACAGCGAGCGAGCAAGGCCCAACATCAAATATTGTACTTTATTACTGTAAATTGTTCCTGTTTATACGTGCATTGATCATGGGGAGTGACCAATATTGCATCTTATGTCGCACGCTATGCAACACAAGTTGTAAACAAGCTTAAAATATCCAATAGGCAAAACTCGAGAGGCGAATGCAATTCAAAAGTTTTGTTAACAACGTTGTACTTCATTTGAGCCATTCCAATGCGAAGACAAATAACGTAAATTTTAATCAATTTCCAGTTGCAGCAAAATAAATGTTCTTTACGCAAATGTGTACAGAGTGGAACTACTTTGCAGTTTTGGCCTGTATGTATCTATGCCAGTGGTTCTTAACCTTGTTGGATTGTTTGATTGATTGATTGATTGATTGAGACTTTTATTGGTAGGTTGCACAGTGAAGTACATATTTTGTACAATTGACCACTAAATGGTAACACCTGAATACGTTTTTTAACTTGTTTAAGTCGGGGTCCACTTAAATTGATTCATGATACAGATATATACTATCAAACATACTATCATCATAATACAGTCATCACACAAGATAATCATCAGGGTGTATACATTGAATTATTTACATTATTTACAATTCGGGGTGTGGAGTGGAGGAGGGTGGAGGGGGGTGGGGGGTTAGGTTTGGTTGTTATCATCAGTCATCAACAATTGAGAACAGAGAAATGGATATTGAAACAGTGTAGGTCTGACTTGGTAGGAGGTACCGAACCCCACCAGTTTCATATACGCATTCACCGAACCCTTTAGTGAAAAATAAAATGTTTTCTGTTTTTTTTCAAATTCAAGACAAAGTTATGTTTTTTTACTGGTGCACAAAATGAACCGTGCATGAACATCACCTTGTTCAAAGAACAAAACCAACACAGTGCATTAGTGATGGGTTGATGAGTCGTCATGAAGCGTTTCGACACATTGCAAAACTGTATTGATACTGTGTCACTAAATACTGACATCTGCTGTACATTAAAAATCCCTACAGGCAATCTATTGGCCGACTCAACTGACACTGATTTTATGACCTAGTATATACAATAATATAAACCAAGTCATTGTATTTCATTTAGGATTATTTCATATCTTCATTTAAATAAAAATATATTTTTTATCTTTTTTAGATACAGTCAATAAATAATGTGAACATGTATCATAACATGGAAATCTAAGAGAACGTGTTGTGAATGAGGATGCTTGTGGACTGGGAATTTTTATTTATTTGTATTTTTTTTACACATTTTTATTAAAAAAACAGTTTTTCCAACGTATTCAATTTTAGTCGATTTCTCTTCTTAGTTATTATTTCTCCAACTGTAGGAAAGACCCGCTCACAGGGCACAGAGGAGGCGTCAGTGCAACACAGTTTGCGTGTCGGTTGTGTGACCGAAACAGCTCATAATCGGTCACGTGACTTTCTAAAAGCGATACGCGCACAGACACAGGGTTTTGCTCTATGAGCTCGATGCATGCGCCGATGCATCGGTGTTGCCGGACCTATCACTACAGTGCATCATACTTGCCAACCATGAGACCTCCGAATTCGGGAGATGGGGTTGGGGGGCGGGGTTGATGTGCAGGCAGCATACCCCTTCCCCTTCGAGCTGTCCTGGATGAAATGAAAATCTTTTTTCCAATCATTTTGGAACTTGCAAGTGTATTTCTTCTTCTTACTCATCGTCGCCATGTCTCTTCTCCGTTCTTCTGCTTTGTCTCCTTCTTGTTGTGTGTGCAGTTGTGCACTGAGCTCCAACAGCCGTAGATGTTATTGTAGCGTCCCGGAAGAGTTAGTGCTGCAAGGGTTTCTGGGTATTTGTTCTGTTGTGTTTATGTTGTGTTACGGTCATTCAAATAACTATAACATATAGAACATGCTATACGTTTACCAAACAATCTGTCAGTCCCGATCGCTAAATCCGATGAAATCTTTTTCCTCGGTGTCGCCTCTGGTATGCGCCCCGCTAGCGTCCGTTCTTTCTGCTGCTCGATTGCTGTTCTCTGCAGCATATTTCACTACATCCAGCTTGTAATCTGCAGTATATGATTTCCTTTTCGGTGCCATTTTAGTTCAGTCCTCAGTTTTTATAAGTTACCGCGATTGTTGATGTGATCCATTTTAATAGCTCCGGCAGTAGCGTATAGCATATAGCAGTTAGCATATCATGGCTCACAATGCACTTCTGCCATGACCCGCCCCCGCCGAATTCTTATTGGTTGGCGTGTGAGTGACGATTGCTGACGTGTGTAATGATTGTGGACATTTTCTTCGTCGCTCAGACGAATGAGATAAATAATATTATTTGATATTTTACAATAATGTGTTAATTTCACACATAAGTCGCTCCGGAGTATACGTCGCACCCACGGCCAAACTATTAAAAAAAACGTCGACTTATAGTCCGAAAATTACGGTACACACATAATAAAACATTTAACTTGTTATTTAGTCAGGTTTGCTGCTGGTGTGGCCACAATGCATGTGCACGTCTGACGTCGCTCACATGTGCTCCACTGAATGCTCAGAGAGTTTTTGCGTTTGCTCACGCATATGGAAAATTAGAGGGAACATTGTTTTGGGGTATCCATAATACGCCGATAGGGAGAAGTTTTTATTTACATGATGAGTCGGGTGTGTCTTGACCTCCACGGCAGCTGACTCACCCAGGTTAAGAACCACTGATACAGTATATGGTGTGATATGATGTTAGTGTATAGAACTGATCTTTGAATAAACCTTTAAGACTGAAAAGTGTGCATATCAGACTTCCTTGTGTGTTAAACATACTTGGCCAATAAAGCTGATTTTGATTACAGTTTGCTGAAGCAAATGTAGGTAATAAACAAAGGGAATTATCTTACATTATGGATGTCTGTTTTTTCAGATCATGCCTTCAGCCTGTGACTCCCTGATTGACGACATCGAGGACATGGTGTCTGCTAGTGACCCCACTCCTTATGAGAGACAGTCTGCCAAAAGGAGTGTCATACCCAGGTCAAGGAAGAAAAGGGATATTTTCAACAGTGAGGAACTACAAGCTGACAGGTATGTTAAAGTGGCTCTCTTATGCAAAACCAACTTTCCTTGCCTATTGGTATCTGTTTTTGTGTATGTGGGATCTGCATAATTCCTGAAAATTTTACTCAAACAATGGAGGTACGACAAAGATATTTATTGAACAATCTGGGCTTCTTTCATACTTTCTCCAAACAAGACATTTAGAATTTGCCCGAAGTGTCGTTCCCAGGTGTGACGTCATCGAATTATCCATATATGGTATTTACCCAAAGTGTTTTTGTGCGAGTCCGCCATTGTAGTCAATAAGATCCTTCTTTTTTGCTATCCTCTTGCTGTGGGCCAGACTGGCTCGTATATGCATATGCATCCTCTACTGTTGCCTTTTCTAATACAAAGTAGTGCATAGTTCCAACTTATGTCTGTCAATAGACTCACTATTGAAGAGCTAAAAACTACAACATGAATGACTGGGAGAAGACGCTGTCGAATGGAGGCACGTAATTAAGGCCCATCCTGAAGAGGCGGTCAGAAAGCGGCTTAAAGATGGTCTGTAAAACACTATGCAACATTTTGACCAAAGAACCACCAAGGAAGTGTTTTAAATGTAGAAAGTAAATTACAATATGACCCTTTGTAAGGATATTTTTTGTGTGATTGAGAATTTTATGTTGCACCTTTCCTGTTACAAATTATTGGGGAACAAAAACTATCCTTAAGTGCACCCATATTTTCTCGGTTACTTGCATGTTAATGAACCGAACCCAATACAGTGGAACCTAACCATTTCTGTACAGTTGGACAGATGAATGCTACATTTTGTATACAGGAGTATTTTATTCAAGCAGAAATATTGCCTCCCAGAGGAAGCTTTTAATATATCCATCCATCCATCCATTTTCTACCGCGTATTCCCTTCGGGGTCGCGGGGGGCGCTGGAGCCTATCTCAGCTACAATCGGGCGGAAGGCGGCGTACACCCTGGACAAGTCGCAGCTTTTAATATAGTTCTTTGAAAATGATTGCATAAAAAGTAAAATTTATATCTGGTCTAACAATATCATTAAACAAATATGAATTTTGCTAAGAGTAAGATCTCTGATTTTTCACAAAAAAATCTGAGATTTTTATTTTTAGTAATGTTTTTAGTTGTACCGTAACTTAAATTTTTGCTTGCAACTTAAAACTTAACAATTAGCCGGTAGACAGCAAAACATTCTTAAGTTGGGGCATTTATAAATTGAGGATTATTATTGATACCATGAATGTTTTTCCCAGTTTTATTCCGGGGACCCAGAAAATCTGGATGAAAACATGGGGCTGCAGTCACAACAACTCGGATGGAGAGTACATGGCTGGACAACTTGCTGCCAGTGGATACAAAATGACTGGTAAGATACCATTTATAATATTATAGTTGTATCAATTACAATCAAACTAACTGGCAGTTTGCACTACATTCAACCTTACCTCAGAGCCGGTCAGGCCAAAATGTCATTGTCATTATAGTTAATAAATATTTTATGATATTCATTCTTATCACTCATTTGTGTAAATGTTAATTCCACTTTTTTCACTTTTTTAGAAGTTCCACTGTATATTGTCGGAATACTAGTGTATTTCAACACAAAAGAACAACAAATATTCAAGATAATGTCGATTTCATCTCTATCAAATGTAACTTGTAGTGAGGTCTGAATTGATGTAGTTATATTACTAAACACTAGAGGGCAGTATTAGTCTGTGGGAAAGATTATGTGTCACTTTCATGTAACATTGTGGCCTAAATTACTCTTGAACTATCATCTAAAATGGATGGTAGGTTATAGAATATTTGGCATTTTTATATGTTTTTGTAAAGTGAATCAGTTTGGGAAGACAGGTTACTGGTGTCTTATGTCAAATTGTATGTGCATGTCTTTTGCATGGAGACCAGACATTGAACAGAAATGCCCCTCATGAGGGCCTTTTTATGTTCAAGCACATTGTGTAGTTCAAGAGGAAATATGATAATATTACTTATTAAATTGTAAGTTCTGCAAAGTGTCCCGTTGTCAGGGATTTGACTGACACCACACATATCATTACAACCTTGTGCAGTGTTTTAATGGTGCCTTAATGATGCATTACTTCTACCACATATACAATCTTGACAAACACACACTCATGGATTTTGCATAGATTAATTGTCTCAAAACATCACCATTAGGGGGGGCAATAACTCAACAGAACACTGGTTGTCAATGTGCCTAATGGCTTGCACTCTAAAGTGTGAGATCTTCTTAGGCCATATTTTGAATATACCAAATGCCTTACTGTAGAGCTCCTTCAAATCTATAATCAAATAATAGGGCTGTATTCTCTCAGAAAGTAGGTGTGCAGCTGTTTTCTATTCTCATTCTTGTTCCTGTGCGGGAAATATTCTCCTTTCTCACAATTTGATTAGTGCATATTGCTTCTGTAGTGGGTTTAAGGTCTATTGCAAATAAAGGTGCAATTCAAGACAGTGTAATGTAATACTGTCTTGGTAATGAGATCAAAACGTGCTCTTATGGGTACTGTTTTCTATTAGCTGAGTTGGCTTTCTCTACTTACTGTACTAAACCACACGCCATTCCTGAATCTTGTTGTTTGCTAAATGTAGAGGTTACATTTTGTGTATGCTAATGAAAAGATGTCGTTATTTATATCATTGTTATAATTTAGGGTCAAGTTAACTGCCCATTTTGTGCTATTGGCTTTCTGCTCAAAAGAGTTCAGCAGCGATATAGTGGTAAGCACGTCTGCTTTACAGTTAGGAGGTCTGGGTTCGAGTTGAGCTTGGACTTTGCATGTTCTCCTTGTGCTTGAGTCGTTTTTGTTGTGCTTCATGCCACATTCTAAAAACATACATGTACAATTATTTAGACACTCTTAACCCCAGGTGTCAAACTCAAAATCATTTTATGTGGCCCGTGAAAGCCTGTAATGATTTGTCTTTTCCTACCAAATGTATTCAACATTCCCTTTTGACAGAAAAAAATACATATTTTGCAAGTCATTTCATATATTTTTTAAACTTCATGTATTATTGCATTCCAAACATTTGTTTTGTTAAAAATAAAAAATAAGTACTTAAATATCGTCTTGACCAATGATTTTAAAGCAAGTTATCCATGAAATTGTGCACTGTAAAAATTATTTTTACAGTAAAAAAAACTGGTAGCTCAGTCGCCAAAATTTTACTATAAATAAAACAAAAACTGTGGTATTGTTTTCCCATTTACTTTAATGCACCGTAGAAACAGCCATAGCTTTTACAGTAAAAACTGGTACTGTTTTTTTCCATTTATATACTGTAAAAAACAATAAATTTTACAGCAACATTTTGGCAACTGAGCTGTGGGTATTTTTTACTGTAAAATGTACAGATTTTTATTAAGGTGTGGTGTACGTTAAAAAAAATATACAGTTGATAAATATTGTGTAATATTATATATATATATATATATATATATATATAATAAAGTTAAAGTACCAATGATTGTCACACACACTATTTAATCACTGTTCACTAATACTTAGTATTTAACATTCAAGCCAAGAAATGTAAATGGCGTATGTTTGGTGCTTTTTTGATGGTTTTTTATTTGCTTTTATGGGTGGAATAAGGGGCCTCCATTGGCTCTGTTGTTAGCGAACCTTTATTTACAAATTAGAATGCATTAAAAAAAATACATCTGACGTCATGTCTTTCCATAATGATTGTGAACGATATGCAAAATAAAATAAAAAAGTGCTGTGCCAAAAAATAGATAAAAATATATGTTTTTTTACACATATATTTTGCAAGACAGGTAGTAACACTTCACCTTACAGGTTATTTGTGCTTCCATCACCTGCAATTATGTTCCAGAAACTAGGTTATTTGTTTTAAAATGAGAAGTTTGAGCAACAGGCTTCTATAGTTAGTCAGCAGGAGCTTCAATTGAGGAGTACAAAGTTAGCGGTCACTATTTGTTTCCACATAGTTTGGTCAATATATGCTTGTAAGTAGAAATACACTTGCTGTTTTATGTAAAGGTTGTTCCGTTAAAACCTCATTTGATAAACATTTGTACAAGTTCGCGCTGCTAATCTTCATTAGCCTGTCAACTAGATGGTCCCTTGTATATTAGCATTAAGCTAGCAGCATTAGAGCCATCCTTCATCCCGTTTAGTTTGATTGCTTATTTTACAGTAACATTATTGTGGAGACTATCAATAAACAACCTGAAGTTATTTTTTCATCTCTATTTTAAAAGACTTACCGTATTTTCCGCACCATAAGGCGCCCTGGGTTATAAGCCGCGCCTTCAATGAACGGCATATTTCAAAACTTTGTCCACCAATAAGCCGCCCCATGTTGTAAGCCGCATCTAACTGCGCTAAAGGAATGTCAAAAAAACAGTCAGATAGGTCAGTCAAACTTTAATAATATATTAAAAACCAGCGTTCTAACAACTCTGTTCACTCCCAAAATGTACGCAAATGTGCAATCACAAACATACGTATATCAACATGGACAGAGCTGCGTGAAAAAAGCCACCCGGCCTCTTCGCGTAAACTTAAACTTACCTTAACAACTCGCTCAACTTTTCTTCATCCATCCCTTCAAGTTAGCTTTTATGATGACGCCGGCTGGAAAGGCTGGAAAGGTCTCTTTTGGCAAGGTCTTCCTTTTGCATATCACCATGGGTGGAAGTTTCTGGCCATTAGCATGGCAAGCTAGAACCACAGTGAAGGATGACTTCTCATTCCCTGTGGTGCGAATATTCACCGTACGCGCTCCAGTTGCTGTGAAATAATAATCCGTGTGCGGATGGAGAGATTGCGTCTTTTCATGAACCGGATCCCGGTCGCTTAGTAGGAGCCATTTTGTGGTCTTTACAGATGTAAACACACAAAGGAAATGAAACGTACGGTGATATCCGCGCGCTTTTTCTTCTTCTACGCGGGCGGGTGGTTGCTTACAGTAGAAGAAGAAGCGCTTCCTGTTCTATGGGGGCGGTTGCTTGCGTAGAAGAAGAAGCGCTTCCTGTTCTACCGGGAAAAAAGATGGCGGCTGTTTACCGAAGTTGCGAGACCGAAACTTTATGAAAATGAATCTTAATATTTATCCATATATAAAGCGCACCGGGTTATAAGGCGCACTGTCAGCTTTTGAGAAAATTTGTGGTTTTTAGGTGCGCCTTATAGTGCGGAAAATACGGTACATTTATTTGTTTGGCTAAATTCCAAAATTCAGGGAGGGCAGTATAATATACGTCAATAAACCAGAGGTGTACAAAGTGTAGCTTGTGTTACACTGTAGTAATAACATAAGCAGCTACCTTTGGGGAAAAATAGAGCACGACAGTATGATCATTTTAATACTAATTACTAATAACAGATTTATTTTGGAATATACGTATGTAAAACATTTTTTAAAGAAAATATATCCTTCATCAGTGATTATGCAAATTATATAATGATGTCATATTGACTCCACGCCCTTGGCCTCGCCCCACCACCACATGCATATGGGCAATCTGTGGGAAACACTGAATTTATTGATACAAATGATGTATGTATGTAAATGCATGTCATTATTATCGAGTGTAAGCCAAGGCTAGGGGACATTAATACGTTATCCTACCTTCTATTGTGTTTCCTCAAACCTCAAATGTTTTCCATTTAGGGTTTAGTTGCTAATTAAATTTCTTAGTGGCCCATTTTGACAAAACAGTCCTGTGTAAAATGAACACAGAAATACTTCTTGGTAGACATCAGAGCAAAGGGAGAGGAGAATGGCTGACAGCGTACATTAGAAATGCTCATATAAGTATTTCCACCACCCTGGGATGTCACTTTGTGCCCTCTGTTAAAGAAAAAGGAAATTCATCAAGGGTCTCCTTTTAAGGATTAGTTTGATTCCCGTCTAGGTCTCCTTTGTAATTCCTCAAGTTACTTTATTTTCCCTTACATTACATTTTCACAGGCTTTCAGGGTGAGTATTGTTCTTCGCTCTTTAGATTGTTGGAAGGAGAAATTGCCTGTCATGGCCAGAATCAGAAATGATTACTGTGTTGAGGCCATGTGCTGAGATTGTTTGGAGTGCTGTATGGAATGCAATGTAATCGTCTCGAATGACATGAAATTGCTGCGAGCGTATGGGAGAATGGACGAGTGTGGAATGCCAAGGACTGAGAGAATGTAGCGTCTGGTCTGCTGCATAGCGGGTCGAAAGTTTTCATTTTTGTATGTGTTATGTCCTCAGCAAACAAAACAGCTGACGTCATGTGAATATCAAACTGATGCTGCATCGTTAAATAAAACATTGTAGACAAAGACCATGCTATGAAAACATGACATCACCTCCTCTCACTCACACATCCTCCCTTGCCTCTCTTTCTGTTTTTCGCAGCCCCCCTTCCCCTAACTCTTTCATTCTTTCTCAAAACTATGACATCACCTGGTGTGAGGCGTAGTAGCAGTTCTGGTGGCCATCACTAGATGGCAGCCTTACCTCAAGGGAAGTGTGTTTTTACATAAGGACATGATGAGGTCATGTCTGAGGAAAAAAAAAAACACAATGTACCTTGAGTCCTTCTCATTCACAGTTTGTGAATGTGTAACTCTTTGTTGGTTCATGTCAATTAAACCAAACGACATGTAGTATTTGTGCATGCTTTTTTAAAAATTTCTTGCTGAAATAGACAACAGTACTGTATATCATCACTTACAGTTGCTCAATAATCAAACCTGTGCATTCTATTTTTCTATAGTATTATAAAACAGAATGACCATTTTGGTAGTCAGCAACACCTCCTGCTTTTCTCTTTATCACAATCTTTAACAAAACGTCATATTTTACCAGGCTACTTTGCTTTCATTGTGTTTACACCTGCTTTAATTATCTGCACTTACACATGCTGGCCGCCACTCAATGGTTGTCTACTGTACGACCAAAGGGGGCACTGTTAACCTACTATAGTACACTGCGAGTAAATTAACTATTGTGGTGCAGCATGCCAGAAACTGAAAGGTGTGTACATAAATGCACTCTTGCAATCTTCTTCTTCCTCCTCCGCCGTTGCCAGTCGGGCCTCACACACAAAAAACTTCTGTTATGATTTTTACATAGCGGTTAGGCAAAATAACTCCCTTGTACACAATGTCAGCCAAATAAGGCGTTTTGAGTTCCTGGTTTGAACACAGGCAGTTGGAGGATATGGCTTCACTGAGACAGTGGAGGTATTAAAGGTCCTGATTAACATTTTGTTTTGGATTCTGAGTTATTAAAACCATGCTTCTGTGAAATATGCTATTGTTATTAAAATGTCATTTATTAGAATTAAAGTCATACCTTTTGCATTTTTGAAACACATTTTTGAAGCTCTTAATATATTATTGATTTTATACCACTCTTGTTTTTCAGACGCTCCTGGTACCCCATGTGAATGTATTACATCACTGTGTTAGAGTATTTTCGCTTTAAGTGTGTGCGCCTGGACCTCGCATACGCCGCACCTCATTCATAAAACGGAGGGTGAGAATTTTTCTGATTGGCTGACCGAGCGCTATGCAACATTACAATGCCGCCGCGTCACAGCCAGTGAAGCTTTGAAATGTTCCCCCCGACTCCGCCTCTCACATTTACAGACGCTCGCACTCGGGTATTCGACAGACGCACATTTGCCGAGGTGATGAGAATTAGGTTTCATATAGGGTGATGTAACGTGTTGTGATGACAGCCGTCAGTTACAAGATCAGTGTGAAACCCACTCTGTTTTTATGGTGGTGCGGTGCTATATGTCCCGACAGTTCACTCTGCAGACTTGGAGAGGTAAAATATAAATGGGGAAGCGATTTAAGTAAAGGGGGAGAGGAAGTGTCCATGAGGAAGAGGTCAGGGTAATGGATGAAGGGTGTAGCTGACAGAGACCGATGCACTTGAACCAAACATCCAGTGCAACAGACACACACCGAAGCAGGCATTAGTGAAGCGCTTTGGTGACGACACGCTGCAGTAGCTCAGGCAGTTTTTTTAAAGGTGAAGATATAATAATAGGCAACTGAACTTTCTGCAAGAAATGTAACTTATGCTACCTTGCAGATCTAAATACACACACTTAAATACTGTTTATCGCTACATCTACACTTGGTTCTATTTATACTAAGACTCACAAAGCGCAAAGCAGACATTTGACGTCTGAAACGGCTGTTAATATGTAAATATGGATATGCAAATTCATATTCTGACGGGGGGTTCATTGCTATGAATATTAAAGTTGTCACATAAACACAGGGAATGCCCAATTATCTCTTACTGTGCTTAAAAATGGCACTTTTTTGACTCAAATAAACACATCTACTTATCATTTTTATCCTTGTGAGGCTTTAAGTGGGTGAAAATGATGTATGCATACTCCTTACTTGTGTCTTTTGTATGCTACGTCTCTCTGAAACACGTCCACACACACACGCACACAAACTAACTAAAGCCTGCAGATATATACCTTGAGTCCAAGCAGTCAAGTGTAACAATTTAGAGGCCAGGAAATTGGAGTGATCCCAAGCCCTATGTTTGTGTGTGTGTGCACTTGTGTGTGTGTGTCCGGGTGATCCTACAAGGTGACCCTCGTGTATGCAGCACCCAGCAACCTTTTTAGAAGCAATGGGATTAGGTAACCCAGCCAAGCCTGCTTTTAAAATTCCCTTGAGAGAAATAGGGATAGAGAAGAGAGGAAAGCGGCGTAGCAGGAGGGAAGAAGGGATCATCGCTCAATCTCATCTATTGATTACTGCAAAGGATAGGAATTTGGACCACATCACAAACCTGTTGGAAATTGTTATTGCTGCAAAAATATACTGATTTACATGACAACAGCAATGTCCAACCTAAAACATGAACCTTTGAAAACGATTTCCAAAAGGGAAAGTGATTAGAAACAATTTAGAAAAGTCTTTGAAATAAGTGTATTAAGCTCTCAGTCTCTACATTTACATTGCATTTATTGCACAACATGCCCCTACTCATTTATGTGCGTTTATGTCACATTACTGAGCAAAGTGTTGGTTGATATATCACAAGTTAACAGATGAGTTATCAAAACTGTTTTGTCTGGGAGGACAAACGGTTGATTGCCATCTTGGTGCTATCGACAAAAACTGGCTGAGATTGCATTTTAAAGTGTTTTCAGTTGTTTTTCTGCAGATCGTTTTGACAACATTGTTGTGTGTGAGTGAGCGATTGCCTTACGGACTATGCCTTCGTGTGTGTGTGTGTGCAAGACCAGTCGTGCCGAGTCCCTGAAACTGAATGAATATCAAAGAGCTTACACTAGCCACAGGTGGCTGACTTTAGGTGTTGTGTGTCCCACTGGGTTGTGAGTTTTCCCTTGCCCTTATGTGGCATACTTGCCAACCTTGAGACCTCTGATTTCGGGAGGTGGGGTTGGGGGCGGGGGTGGGAGCGGGGGCGTGGTTGGAGGTGTGGTTAAGAGGGGAGGAGTATATTTACAGCTCGAATTCACCAAGTGAAGTATTTCATGTGTGTGTGTGTGTGTGTGTGTGTGTATATATATATATATGTGTGTGTGTGTGTGTGTGTGTGTATGAAATACTTGACTTTCAGTGAATTCTAGCTATATATATATATTTATTTTATTATATATATATATATATATATATATATATAAATATATATATATATATATATATATATATATATATATATTTATTGTATTTTATATATATATATATATATATATATATATATATATATATATAAATAAATAAATAAAATAAATACTTGAATTTCAGTGTTATTTATTTACACATATACACACACACATAACACTCATCTACTCATTGTTGAGTTAAGGGTTGAATTGTCCATCCTTGTTCTATTCTCTGTCACTATTTTTCTAACCATGCTGAACACCCTCTCTGATGATGCATTGCTGTGTAGCACGCACAAAAGTGCTTTCATCAAATGCGCTAGAGTCTGGAATCTTCCATTTCTCCCTAGCATGGCCCAAAACCGGTCAATCTTTGCTTCCTGAGGAAGATCTTCACTGCCAAGCACTTGGTAGTCCTCTATCCGGGAGGGTTGGCAAGTATGTTATGTGGGCTCTGAACCGAGGATGTCGTTGTGGCTTGTGCAGCCCTTTGAGACACTTGTGATTTAGGGCTATATAAATAAACATTGATTGATTGATTGATGTGATATATGCCCTTGGTAGACTGTCAATTACTGATGCTTAGGGCTGGGTTTTGGCAAGGACTTTACGATACATAAGTCACAATACAATACAGTAGTGTTCCCTTACTACTTTAGAGATATGAATACATCGTTTGCCGAGCCGCTGGATTGATCTATATATAGTATGGCTCGGTCAATGTCCAGTTGGAAAGTCACAAATCGGTTGCTTGTAGATCTACTATAAAATATGGCCACTCTAATCATGCGAGATCTCTGTGATGACGTAATACGAGAGAACCATTCTCGTTTGCGACTGACGACACAGCAACGTAGCAGGCAACACCGAAAGAGTTTACCAACAATGCACCCCAGATTATTACATCAATAGTGTGGTTAAAGTTTTGTTTCTAAAAAAAGACAATGGTTTGTTGGATAAAAGTACGGCCGTTTTTAACATTTGAAAAGCAGCGATAAAGTAGAGGCAACACGAGTAATTTGAGCACTCACGTGTTGTGATGGCATGAAGACACTCAAGCTGGTGATGAGGGAGCTAGTATTTGTATTTGTTTATTTGAAGGACAATGTTTAGTTACATTAAAAAAAAATAAAAAAAATGGCTGCAACAGATTTAGCACCATACTAATTTCCATCTTTAGTCCGTTATTGCGCATTTAACATTCACAATTAAAATTACACATGGTTAAAAATACACAACAAAATTGAAATTACATAATGTTAAGCAATTTAAAATACAAGTACAATACATAGACAATATGCAAGTTACAAATCAGTGGGCGGTCAAATTACAGTAGTTTAGCAGCTTCATTTAAAGTGCAGAAGTATATAAAGTGCCACCGTTTTTTTTTTTAATCAAAGTCCACATAACACAGCATTCAGTGCAGTAGCCATCAGATGTTACCCATAAGGGTATCATTCAATAGCCATGTACCCCAATGGTACTGCATTGGTAAACAAGATTCCGATGTTACATGATTAGACTGGTACTCTGGTGGTCATCAGACTGCTCCCGCTAGGGTATCATCTGATGGTCAACTACCTGCCTGGTATTGTTAATGTGAGCACGACTGGTGGTCTATAAGCCAGTCTTTGACTGCCTGTGAGAAGCTGTGAAAACTTGAGTTGTTCTTTAGATTGTCTGGGAGCCCATTCCATTCTTTGATGACTTGGTAGGAAAAGGTTAATTGGGAGAAAGGCAGACTTTCTTTTTGGGACATTACAGTCACCTCTGGATACAAACCTTAACACTCTGCTTGTTAATTGCGATCGTAGCTGTACATATATTTTTAAGGGAGGAGGAGCTGCATCATTTAGGATCTTATGTACCAGGCGGATATTGGAGTACCTGATCAAGCTTTCAAAGCTAAATGCACTGTGTTTTTCAAGTATGTTACAATGGTGGTATCGCCGAGGCTTTTTATCAAGGATTTTCAGTGCTTAATTTTATTTTTTAAAATGTATTTATTAATTTCAGGCAATAACACAAACAAAAGTACATGGCAGACAACACATAATAATATTAATTAATATAATGCAAAAGGAAATGTACAGTATGTAAGCATGATGATCCAGTTTTGCCTGAAAGGGAGTGAGAAGAAGATAACTTATTTAATCCCACCCCCAGTTCTCCATTAAGTTACTAATACATTGAGCTTCACTGTTACTTTGTTCAAGGATTATAATACAAATGTTGTATCATAGTGGCATTTCCACAGCTAACAATAATTATTACACTGTAACAATAATTTGTAGCAACCATGTAAGAAGAATGAACAATTCCAACAATGGTAAGGGACAAAATACCAACCATGGTAATAGACAATATACCAATAATGGTAAGGAAACACTGAGCACATGTTAACACTATGAGACAGTACAACAGCAAGTCAAATTAAATACCCTCATCTCTATATTTTAACCAGACCCAATGTTTAAATTGCGATCCGCAATGACCTTGTTGGTATTCTCCAGGATGAGCAGGCCAAGTTCAATTTGTTTAAGTCAGGGTCTGGAAAGAATCTGCTCTTCGAGGACTCCACAAAGTGTCTCCAAGAAATTCCTGCTGGGTCCAGTTATGAAGAGTTTGGCATTGCTTGTGTTGTAAGTCCAGTTTGTTCCAGAGTTTTACTCCGCATACAGACACACAAAAACGTTCACGAGTGGTTTGAGCTCTCGGCAAAGAGAAATATCCAAAACCTCTCAAGTTATGAGCCTTCACTCGTGTTATAAAAAAACGTTCTAGGTTAATGAGCAATCATTTGTTAAATGCTTTATATAAGATTATTAATGTTTTATATTTTACAAGATAATCAAATTTGAGCAACTTTGATTGCATTAACAGATTATGAGTATGTTCTAAAAAAACAACATTGTGAATGATCCGCACTGCTCTTTTTTGTAATACGATCAGAGGATTAATTGTGTTGTAAGTATTCCCCCACACGTCAACACAATATATAAGGTATGGGAGTACCATGGTGCAGTATAGAGTACCGAGTGCATTTTCATTAAGGTATAATTTTGCTTTGTTTATAATTGAGAGGCTTTTGAAAATTGTTGTTTTAATGTGTCGGACATGGGGTTTCCATGATCGTTTATTATCAATTATTACTCCCAAAAATGTATTTTCATTTACGATTTCAATTTGGGTACCATCAATACTTATTTTCTGTTCAGACATTATGTTGCGATTACCAAACATCACTATCTTAGTTTTATTTAATTTCAAAGACAATTAATTGGTGTCCATCCATTTCTTTATTACGTTTAGTTTTGTGTTTACTGTATTTATGAGCTCATTAAAGTCATCACTACTGTAGAATATATTTGTGTCGTCTAGAAGTAGTATACATTTCAGTACTTTGGAGGTATTAAACATCTTGTTAATATACACAAACAGTTTTGGCCCCAACATAGACCCTTGCGGGACACCACAAGCAATGCCAAGAGTATCTGATCAATATTGACCCATTTTTACAAACTGTACCGTCCCTGTTAAATAACATTTTAACCAGTCTCCAGCCAACCCCCTAGTTCCATATCTTTTCATCCTATCTAGTAAAATTGAATGAGTAATGGTATCAAAGGCTTTTTTAGATCAATAAAGATTCCAACTGCATACTTTTTCACCACATGTAAATATGTTTTTATGGTTCACAGAGGAAAACAGTTTACCCATCCTCTCATTGACAGTTTCTACGTTTGAACCAGGTGCCCGGTATACACAACTCATGAAGATAATGGTCTTCTTATCATTTAGAATTTTCACTGTTAAACATTCAAATAATCCATCGACAGCTATGGTCATACTTGTTAAAACTACAAAGTAACCCCACCCCCCTATTTTATTTATTCTGTTTGTATATCGTAATTCATAGCCATTCAGACAAAAATCAATACCTTTTATCATTGTTGAACCAGGTTTCAGTAATTGCAATAATGCTAAATGGACGAGCAAATCGGGCGGAAGGCGGTGTACACCCTGGACAAGTCGCCACCTCAGATAGGCTCCAGCGCCCCCCGCGACCCCAAAGGGAATAAGCAGTAGAAAATGGATGGATGGATAGACGAGCAAATTCTTTGAAGTAATCCTTGATAGCCTCAGTTAGTGTCCATGCTCTGACTATTGAAAAATATTATTGACAGGTTATCTTCTGATTTTACACTGTTTTCATATTGTTCATGGGTAAAATAATTACAGTATTTAACAATCGCAGAGAAAAAATTATTGTCAGGGTCTATCTCAATATCAGTCTCTGTTGTGGCGTGCTCTTGATATTCACACATTTCCAGTTATTTTTGTTGATGTTCTAGGATCTTCTGTGACATGTCCATATCAATACTTGGTGTGGTCTGTGTTCTTGGTGTGGATAGCATTAAGATGATGTAAAACTCACAAAGCTACATCGATGCCAAGTACTGCATCAATGTCAATACTTATCAAGATCTTCTATTTTCTTCACCACCAAGACTTTTGCTTCCTCCGGCATCCCATTTAGTTTGATGAAGATCTTAGAGTTAGTTACACAGGTTTGTTGAATCTTGCTTTGCCTTTTAAGTTGTCGTGCGATCTTTGCGATGTCAGCATTTTTTTTGTCAAGTGTTCATTCATGAAAACATTTGTACCTTTCAGTTTGCGTCCTTGTTTCAATAGTGCCATTTTCTTTTTCCGATTCTTAAACCCCATGATGACAGCTGGTGGTCTCTGGTTCTCCATGGGCAGTGGGTGACACGCCTCGATGTGCTCCAGGTTCGTCTCTATCCCCCTGCTCTGGAGATAGAAAGCCACCTTCTGCTCCACCGACTGTGTCTCCTGGTTGCTGGGCTCCCTGCTGTCCGCGGCCATCCCATGCGCGTAGGAGCGTGACTTGATCTTGATGCCGTTGATGACCACATCATTCATGCGGGAGTATTGCTCCAGCTCGTCCACTCGCCGCTCTCGGTCCACGATGTGCCGGTGTTATTCCACGTTCTGGAGGCGTAGCTGTTTCACCTCCTTCGGTAGCCCCAGAAGCTGCTCCTGTTGTGACCGCAGTCACATCGCTGCACAGGGAGTGGAGTGTTAGCTTCATCTCCTCGAACTCCTCCGATGTGAGGCTTCACCTCGTTGGAGGCATTCCGATAGTTTAAACGGCAAAGCATCCACTAGCAGAAGAAATCCACACACCTGTATCTCATGCTGCTAACGTTAGCTGGCTTCGGTGTGGTAGTTCGTAGCATTGACTGACACAAACTGCAAAATGTCACGACACAGTGACACAGTAAAGCCCTTAACCCAAGCTACAGTATATAAAGGAGGTGCTGGTTTTACACAAAGTGATCGTTAGACTCGACAGTTTTAAGTTGAAAACAGTCAGACACACACAAACTCCGAACAGGAAACAGGAGGTGATGATCTGAGAGAATTTATATTTAGAATGATGGCATACAGTACAAGATATGTGATATGATCATTGCATTGAAAAACGATTTAGCTGCTTCCAATGATAAAAAGCTCCTGATGTGTTGGAAGTTGGCAATGTTATTGTTAGCTAGTGATGCTAATGCTAGCAGACCTATCAACTGATTTGAAAGACTTCCAGCTCCAACTTAGACACAACGCTGCAAGGTAATCACATCAACTACTACACTGTTCATTAGGGATATATACCAAGTATTGGTATGTTTTATTACCGGTTTCTAATTGGGTTAGTCCTTCTGGACTGGGAAGATTCTGAACTCAGGATACAGCTTCCGGTATTTTTTTTTATCCCGCTGATCGTCGTAATTATGACACGCTTTCACATTCGGTTCAGCTGCCGCTACATACACATAACAAATCAGCTCGGAATAATTACAAATAAGCAACACCACACAGAAGTTTGTAACGCAACATTTAATCCTCAAAAGTTTAAAGTGAACGCCACTTAAAGGGCAACCACACTTATTTTGGAATTTTTGCCTATTGTTCTCGATCATTAGAAAAAACGTGAAGACGGATTTTTTTTTTTATGCAATCGAAATAGTAAATAAAGTATTTGAGCTTCTACACATTACGTTTTACTTTTGTTACTGAATATAAAAATCTGCCCTGCAACCACATAATTTCCTCATTGGGGGATAAATAAAAGTATGTCCTATCCTAAAATATAAGTACATACTGTATGCATACTGGATGACGGTAATAATGAATTGGACCAACTGAGTAGATAGATAGATAGATAGTACTTTATTGATTCCTTCAAGAGAGTTCCCTCAGGAAAATTTAAAAACAAAGTACAAAACAATGTAATTCAAACAATCTATTTCTGATCATTGCAATTGTACAGAAAGTGGATCAAGTTTTTTTCCATTGAAATGTAAAAAAAAACTTCTGTCAATTTCTTGTACTACCTTGATCACCACTAACCCCGTGCGGCGAGGGACCTGTAGCAGGAAGATGTCCTTAAATTACAATTGACCAATTATTTTCCAAAAAATATATATTATTACATTGAAAATAGATATTATATTGTTAGAAAAAGTATCGCGATCCACAGTGAAACCTTGATTTACAAACTTAATTGGTTCTTAAAACAGGTTTCATGTATAATAAAGTATGTATAGTGAGGCAAATTCCTCCATAAGAAACGATGTAAATATGATTAATGGATTCCATCCTCTGTAAAATTCTCTATTTTAGTTAACGTTTGTACTCTCTGAACACAATATAAAGTGCTATACAATACTGTATATCATACAAACATAACAAGGAGATGATGAATTAACTATATTTTTATTCACAAGCTAAAACAACGGCAAGCTGAACTGTGCTGTATGTTTTTCTCTGTCAACATGCGCGCGCACACACACAAAAGTCCCTGTGGGGCTCCCACAAACGATCAGAAATTACAAAAATCCTCAACTTTAATAACCATATTCCTACAATAATAAACATTTGAAAAAAGTAAAATCCACTTACAGTACATTAACATAGATAAAGCAGCTAACGAGAGGAGAGAAAGGAGCAAACAAAGGGGGAGAAGGGATGGGGGAGTGTGCGCGTGTGTGTGCTCTTGTAAGAGGTGCCACTGAACGAGAGGTAGTATTTTCCTCCGCTGTGAAATAAGTCTGCACAAAATGAATTAATTATACGTTCGTACACAGAGAAATAGTTTTACACATGTGCGTACAAGTGTAACAGGAAAGCCAGACTTGGGTTATCTTGAAGGCTAAATAATGTAGCAAGAAAAAAGCAAAAATTCCTATTATATTTTCCTTCAGGTCATTCCATCTTCTGAAGAAGCAGCATAGGGCTAAATGATTGGGAACTCAAGAAACAAACATTTGCCGCTCAACAAGGGAGGTGTATTCCCTATTCCCCTGCAGAAGCCAGCCAGCCAGCCAGCCACCCCTTGTTATCCCAGGAATACCGCCTGCATTCCGTAGGGATTGAGGATATCCTCAAAGCATAGATTGGGAATAACATGGATGTGATTTGATCAATGGGACGAAGTGGGAGCCAAGGGACAACAAAGGGAAGAACTGGGGCAGAAAAAATATAGTGTATACAGTGTTACCCCCAGAAAATGTTAGTTAAGGTGGCGTCTCTCCAGGGGGGGGACAATAGACTACAGACTGTAAAGTAAATACAAAATAGTCCTAGTTACCTGAGATACTAAGTATGTCATTATTATGATTTAGTAAGTCAATATTTTGACTTAGTAATTTACTAAGTCAAAATAATGACTGAATAATGACTTACTAAGTCAAAGTAAAGACTTACTGTAAGTAAGCGTTTGCAATAAGCGTTTGAAAAAAAAAGTTAAAAGTGGGGCCACATGCTGACATGCAGGATGTTGTTGATTACCTGACTGACGGACCACAGTACGTGCGGCTGCAGGACTGTGTGTCTGACAGGCTGGTCAGCAACACCGGGGCCCCGCAGGGCACAGTCCTCTCCCCCTTCCTCTTCACCATCTAAACCACCGAATTCTATTATCACTCAGAGTCCTGCCACCTTCAGAAGTTTTCTGATGACTCTGCGATAGTGGGGTGTATTGAGGATGGTGATGATGAGGAATACAGGGCACTGGTGGAGGACTTTGTCACATGGTGTGGAAAAAAACACCTCCAGCTTAATGTGACGAAGACCAAGGAGCTGGTTGTGGACCTGGGAAGGAGGAGGAGTACTCCGGCGACCCCTGTTTCCATCAGGGGGGTCGATGTGGACATGGTTGAGGATTATAAATACGTCGGTGTACACATCGACAACAAGCTGAATGTGTCAAAACACGCTGAGGCACTCTACAAGAAGGGGCAGAGCCGCCTCTACTTCCTCAGGAGGCTAGGATCCTTCAACGTCTGTACAAAGATGTTGAAGATGTTCTACGAGTCGGTGGTGGCGGGCGCCTTCTTGTATGCCGTGGCCTGCTGGGGCAGCGGGCTGAGAGCGAGGGACGCAAACAGACTGGACAAGTTGGTAGAGAAGGCCAGTAACGTGGTGGGAGTGGAGCTAGACTCTCTGGCGGTGGTGTCAGAGAGGAGAAGTCTAGCAAAACTCCTAGCCATTATGGACAACACCTCCCACCCACTACACTTGGACCTTGCGGGGAGAATGAGCACATTCAGTGGAAGGCTCAGACTCTCAAAATGCAACACGGAACGACACAGGAGGTCCTTCATACCGACAGCCATCAGACTGTATAATGCATATGTTCCTTCTTGACTGCACTTAAATGTAGAGTATATGTAGTATATGTAGAATATATTTATATTATTTATATATTATATATATTATATACACCCCCCGTGACCCCGAAGGGATTAAGCGTTAAAAAATGAATGGATGGATATTATATATATTATATTATTTATTATTATTCTTGTCTATTGTGAGCGAACTGTGGTGCTGAATTTCCCCCAGGGATCAATAAAGTACTTTCTATTCTATTGTATTATCATAATGTCCCTTTTTGCTGCTTAAACACAGAAAAAGGTAAAGTGAAATAACTTAGTTGTTAACTGTAGGTCAATAATGCTTGTCTTTCTCTCAGACAGACAGGGCTTTGCTGTCCTTAACCCTCACGCACGCACGCACACCGCACAGTGAGCTAACGTTACGCTAAAAGCTAATTAGCCTTCACCTCAAGGGCTGCGAGCGAGCTGAGTTGCCGCTTATGTTTCTAGAATGTCAACGGGCTCATAGTGATGTTACTAGTTTATTATAATTTGGGAAGAGTCCGCTGCCATATGCTTACCTGCTAAACACCTTTCTGCTCACCACATCGCAGGAGCATGTGAGCAGAATACGCATTGCTGATTGGCTGTTGCATGCGCTCTGAATACCCACTGCTGATTTGCTGTTACATGCGCTCTGAATACGCACCGCTGATTGGCTGTTACCGCTCTGCGTGTAACCAATCAGATGGTTCTGTGGGTGGAACAATGCTGGGTGCTGCAGAGACGTACTGACAGAGGCAGAACTAAGCGGAGCATCTTGTTAAGACTTCAGTTTAGGCGGTGGTGCTTTGTTGTTAAATCAGCCGCCTCAACAACAAAGCGCTGCTGGAAACCCTGGTATACTAAAATAACTGCAACCTTCCACACAACAAAGTATCAGTCAGTGACCAAAGTTGTACCGCGATTAGAGTTTAAGCACGAATGCACAATGAACAGTGCCAGCTTTCCACGCCCACTCCAATTAACTTAAATTTGCATTAGAACGGACATACTGGCTTGAATCAAAGTTGTCTTTTAGATACATTTTTTTAAAGGACAAACTTTACAATGGATTTATCATGTGAAACAGACTTTTCTTACCTGTTGGTACCTGTTTTTGTGTATTCGGGATCCCCATAAAACCTACAAATGTTAACTCAAACCGTGGAAGTAAGGCAGAGATATTTATATAACAATCTTGCCTTCTTCCAAACATGCTGTTTGGAATTTTAGACTTCAGAGACACAGTTTGCCTTAGTTACGTCCGTGGAGATCTCTATCTATGGTAGAGGTTTGCACAAGTCCGCCATTTTTAAACAGTTCTCGTCCAAAGTTGTAGTCAATAAGTTCTTTCTTTTTCCTCTATCCTCTTGTTGTGGGGCAGACTGGCTGGTACATGCGCATTAATGCTAAAATCCTGCGCTGTTGCCATTTCTACTAAAAAGTAGCGTATAGTTCTAATTTATGTCTGTCAGTAGACTCGATTTGAAAGCGCTAAAAACTACAACATGGCTGACAGGGTGGAGATGCAGTTCAAGGGAGCTTGGTCTGGAGGAGGAATTAGGCATGTAAATAAAACAACCCCCAAAATGGCTGATCCTAAAGAGACGGTCAGAAATCGGCTTAAAGATGGTCTGTAAAAGAAAATCTATGCAAAGTTTTGACCAAAGAAACACCATTACATGTTAGATCAAGGTTTTTTTAAATGCAGAAAGAAGAAATAATAACATGACCTCTTTAAGACAGTGTACCTTACTTATTAGCAGTCATACTAAAAGAACCAAAGACAAATCGATATTGTTTGACAAATTGTTGTATTTTTATTTTTTATCTCATTTGGAAGATTAGCTTGTCTGTTCCATTCGAAGCGGAGACTGTTTTCTGTCTTTTTTTCCACTAATATGTCCTTTCTTCTTCTTTGTTTCCCATGTCATCTTGACTCAACAAAAAGCACGTGTAATTTCTCACATGAACACGACATGAATGCTTGAAAGACATTAGCAATTAATGTGACATGCGAAGCTGATGGTGCGGGGGTGTGGATGAACATGAAGCAAAAGAACTCCAGAGCAGAGCCTTGAAGGACATGCAACAAATGTTTTTTCAAGGCCGCCATTATGTCCCCCTTTTTTGTGTTGTTATGGAAGATGACTCCTGTCTTCTGTCCAATATCTGAACATCAGCGCTGTTATTTACTGACCGCCTGCTGAAATGGAAAGCAAAATGTGTGTGTTCATGTAAGACGACCTGCTGAAATGAAAGCCTTTGCTACCTGTGATTGAACAGAGACATTGTTTGGGCTTACGGATTTATATGTTATATGAAGGACTTGTGGAAAAGAGAATATGATAGCAGTTGGGAAGGTTAAAGAATTGAGATATTTTTCTTTGTGCGTGTGTGCGTGCGTGTGTGGATGAGCATGTCGTTCCTTTTGTAATAAATTAATTCTACACATGTCTCTGACTAATCTTTCCTTCATACATATAAATGAATTGGCTATGTGCTAGATTTCCGTGTGAGAGCACAGATATTAGATAAAGTGGATTTAAAAGCTGTGAATGATTTGAGCAGCGGGTTTAATTTGAATCAGCGTCGGACAAAGTAACCTTGATCACCGAGCAGAAAAAAAATGATTGGAGGCATCACCAGGCCATAGCTTGACCAGAGAAAATCTGCATTACTATAAGGAGCTTGCGTGTGTGACTGTCCAAGTCCCGCAAAGCTTCCTCATTTATCAGATGACCACACTGCAAGGCATAATGTTGACAAGTAATAATTTAGCTTGTTTTTGTTTGTATATGTTTAAATGGAAATATTGTGTACTTTCATTTTAGTCTCGCATTTCTAATTTACATGGGGATATTTTTTTTAATGTAAAGTAGTCTGGGCCTGATCTACTAAAGGATTGTGTGTACTAAAATATGTGTAAACTTGATAGCAGCACAATCTATTTAGCGTGTCTGTGTTCATGTATACAGACTATCAGCAATGGATCAGCGTTCACATCGTGCTCCTCGCCAGTAACCAGATTGACCTGGTGAAACTAATGATCCAACCAGCAGAGTAAATTCTAAGAGGCGTTGCCGAAGAGGCAAATCGAACTTACAGTTCCCAAGCCAAAAACAAACAGCCAGAAGAGCACCAGTAGGACCTTCCCTCCGTGTACTACAACGTTGAGGGCCTGTCACCAGCCATGCGAAGCCTTATTGAAGTCCTTACTTCCCTACATTCTATTGACATCATCTTCCTCCAAGAGACTCACATCGGCACTGGGGCTGCAAAGATTAGTCGACGTTGTCGACAAATCGTAAATAGACGTGACGTCGTCACTCGTGTTTTTCCGGCCGGAAGTGGGTCACTCCCAAAAACATCGCCAGTAATAGATAACATGTTAAGTGTACGAATATTTCCTCTTATTCTTGTTAAAAAAAAGATCACCTTGCTCATTTTGCAAGGTGGACCTTGTTTTTATGGCAGTACATCTGTGCTACGCAAGCACTTAAAGTGGATACATGATGTCAGACATTTGGAGGTAAGCGTGATTCGCCTCTACCTTGCTAGCTAGTTAACAAGAGTGAGATAAAGTTTGTGAAAAATAACTATTATTTTAGCTAAAGTCAGCCAGCTAAACTTTGTCTACATCAATTCAAGTACCGTACGTTTTAAAGCAGCGTCAATTTGCAATGCCTTAAAAAAAGGCACTCTAACACACACACACACACACACACACACACACACACACAAACAAACAGATAGGCACCAATAGTCAGTATACCAGTGTGCACCTTTTTAAACATCACAAAATGCTTTTCTTTTTGAGGCAGTTAGAGTTTGTGTTTCGTTTGTTTTCATTTCTGCTATTTTAACTGTTTTTTAATACATAAACAAGGTGAAACATTTTTTAGCACCTCTGCCTCTCTTTTAAACAGACAATTTATTAGTCATTTAAATTTTTGTAACAGCTAAATGAGCAGCACAGTTACAGTATAAATAAATATTTATGAATTAATTAGTCATCTTTATTGTTCATAAGCACATGCCTAAAATAATAAGCTGCATTTAGAAGTGGATAGAAAAATTAGAGCCATAAATTTGTGTACGCTTTATTATCCGATTAGTCCCCTAGCCGTTAGATAATCGTTGACTAATCGACTATCAAAATAATCGTTAGTTGGAGCCCTAATTGGCACAGTAAAATGACTTTCATTTCCTGTGCTACACACCCCTTACAAAACATGGACTTGCCAGGTCTGTGCTCTGACATAGCCGAAGTAAATCATCTGACAACAGCCGGTTTCTGTGAAACCATAACTATTGGTGGTTTCCATATTGTTAACTGCTACAAACCCCCTAGTGCTAACTGGGACCAGCAAGTCCTACCCACCCCACCCTGCCATCAACAGGATTTAAACAGGCGCCTTTCTGACTGGGGATGCCCTGCAGCAAATGGTGAGGATGAAGCATTTTCAAACTGGGTATCCAGAAATGACCTTGCCCTGATCTATGACCCCAAAAATAGAGAAACATTTCACTCAGCCAGGTGAAAAGACTACTCCCCTGTGCTGGGTCAGCTCTTTGAATGGAACCCATATCCGACACAGACCCACTTTGACGACTTCCCTCCCAGTCAACTTAGACATATTGGCCTAAAGCTCCCAACCATAATCAGCCAAAGGAAGATGCGCTGGAACTACAGAGAAGCAGACCGGACTAAATTCAGTGAAATCCTGCACCGCAGTATTGTCACCATTCCACTCCAAAACATCACTGTAGATGAAGCTTACAACCACTTCTGCAGCACCATCTACAAAGCTTCTTACACAGCTATTTAGGGACGGCGTGGCGCAGTGGAAGAATGGCCGTGCGCGACCCGAGGGTCCCTGGTTCAATCCCCACCTAGTACCAACCTCGTCATGTCCGTTGTGTCCTGAGCAAGACACTTCACCCTTGCTCCTGATGGGTGCTGGTTAGCGCCTTGCATGGCAGCTCCCTCCATCAGTGTGTGAATGTGTGTCTGAATGGGTAAATGTGGAAGTAGTGTCAAAGCGCTTTGAGTACCTTGAAGGTAGAAAAGCGCTATACAAGTACAACCCATTTATCATTTATTTATTTATAGCTATTCCACAAGGCTACAGGCCTGTCTTCGTTCAATGCCTGGATGAAAAAACTGCTGCCCTCCTCCAAGAAATGGGATGAGACTTTAGCTGATATTTTCAACCCAACCTCTGCCCGTCTTCCATCCAGAAAACAATCTGGAAGATCATCCCTCCATCCCTCCAACACCCAAACAGCTTGGAAAAATTAAGGAATGCAAGGAGTTCTCAAACAAACATCTGGTATCAGATCCTACCCAACAGGTCCCTGGCACAAACTTCCCAAGGAGACTGGGCAATGCTCAATAGATTTAGGACTGGACAAGGGCCCTGCTTGGCCAGTTTTAACAGATGGGGAAGCAAGCAAAGCCCACTTGGTGCTTGAAGACTTTGCATTTACTAAATAAATAAATGTACAGACTATATGTTGAGTATTATTATTGTAGAGGATCCCCTGCTGGCCTCACTATGGACTGGACTCTTACGTTATTAACTGCATCCTCTCGGCATCATAGCACCGGTCACCCGGGGGTAGGGGGAGTCCCCACGTCTGCGGTGCCTTCCAAGGTTTCTTGTTGTTCCCATTGGGTTGAATTTTTTCTTACCCTAATGCCTGAGCTGAGGATTTTGTTGTGGTTTGTGCAGCCATTTGAGACATTTGTGATTAAGGGCTATTTAAGTCAACTTTGACTGATTGATGATTTTATAGTTTGCACACGCTGATTAGTGCGTGGAATTTTGATCTTAGTAGATCAGACCCTTAGGCTCCTAAAGGCCCAAGCATACTCTGGTGGAACGTATGCAGAATGTAGTCTGTAAAGGTCCGCGCGCACTCAAAAGGGACCTCTGCCAGTCCTGTTCGCGCAAAGCTTACATTTTATGACAGCGTGGACTCTTCTGCGCACACTGATGTCACACAAAACACTGTCTGCCGTGTATGTTTCTCATCGACCCGGATTACATGTGACACGGATCTGCATTTTGCCACCAAAGTATATCATAAAATTAAAATCAGGCCAATGTATGTGTGAAATGTTTTCCACGACTCACCACTGAGACCGTTAATGATACAGTTGATGTGCCTAGTCCAGTGGTTCTTAACCTTGTTGGAGGTACCGAACCCCACCACTTTCATATGCACATTCACCGAACCCTTCTTTAGTGAAAAATAAAATGTTTTTTTTATATATTTTTGTCAAATTCAAGACAAAGTTATGTTTTTTTTACTAGTGCACAAAATGAACCATGCATGAACATCACCTTGTTCAAAGAACAAAACCAACACAGTGCATGAACTCACAACAAATGACACACTTGCAAATCAAATGGAAATTTAGAGGGAACATTGTTTGGTGGTATCCATAATACTTAGACTTAGACCTCCTTTTTATTGTCATTCAAATGTTAACTTTACAGTACAGATACGTCGATTGGGAGAAGTTTTTATTTACACGATTGATTGATTGATTGATTGAATGAAACTTGTATTAGTAGATTGCACAGTACAGTACATATTCCGTACAATTGACCACTAAATGGTAACACCCGAATACATTTTTCAACTTGTTTAATTAAGTCGGGGTCCACGTTAATCGATTCATGAGTCCGGTGTGTCTTGACCGCTGCGGCGGAGGCTCTGCCGAACCCCTGAGGCTGAATCACCGAACCCCTAGGGTTCGATCAAACCCAGGTTAAGAACCACTGGCCTAGTCGAACGAACTTCAATATTTTGCCAGGAGCAGCTGGTTGCAAGCACTACTTGTTGTGAAATAATCCTCCTCCTTGTCTCTTTTGGAATTTAATACATACCACTGACCGTGTCTTTAGTTCACTGCTTTGCAAAATTAGCATGTAGAGCAGCTTCACTTCCTAATCGTCAATGTAGCGGGCCATGACAGAAAAATGTAGGCAACGCGCAAGAATTGTGGGAAATGTAGTGTTTTACTTTACTGGGAACAGTCCTAGTTAGTCTAAGACAGGGGTCTCAAACTCAATTTACCTGGGGGCCACTAGATGCAGAAACTGGGTGAGACTGGGCCGCAAGAAAATATTTCTTAAAAAAAATCTAACATGACCTTTTTAATGAATTCACCTTCTTTGAATGGCTTTCCCACCCTAGCAACCATCTCACTCACCATGTAGCTAGCTTTGACTGCTGCAAAATTTGCAACCCGGTTCACTCTCTCATCTACCTGGTATTTTGCATGTCTAGTTGTATAATGACATTTCAAATTGTATTCCTTGTGCACCGCAACTTTCTCTGTATCAACTACAGAAAAGAGCTATAGGGATTATTCATAAAGTAGATTACTTAGAACACACTAACATATTATTTATTAATTTGAAATTACAGGAGCTAGTAAAGTTACAGACATTATGTGTCATGTTTAAGGCTAAAAGTAAAACATTACCAGCAAATTTACAAAAAATGTTTCTCATCACTTCTGAGAATGAAGAGCATAGAAGAAAAGGTCATGGAGTTTACAGTTACGGTAGCACAATTAGCCCCAAACGGGCTAGCATCACCACTAACGTGTTACACGTCTGATTCGCCCAGCGACTCTCTGTCGGAGTATCAGTGCTGGGGTCCAGTGCACCACACTTTTGTATTGTCGCTCGGTCCTTCGGCGGAGTGCTTTGGAAGCTACCGGACCGCCCGGACTGTTTACAACGGGGGCGGGAGCGAGCAGGCGGGCGAGCGAGGGAGGCTGAGAGGGAGGGAGGAAGTGCGTGTGCGGGTGTCGTGGAAAAGCAAGTGACGTCAATGCATACTTGCCAACCTTGAGACCTCCGAATTCGGGAGATTGGGGGGAGGGTTTGAGGTGTGTGTGGGGGGTTGGGGGGGGGGTTGAGGTGGGCGGGGTTGGGGGTATAGGGGATGTTTTTGTAGCCCGGAAGAGTTAGGGCTGCAAAGGATTCTGGGTATTTGTTCTGTTGTGTTTAGGTGCGGATGTTCTCCCGAAATGTGTTTGTCATTCTTGTTTGGTGTGGGTTCACAGTGTGGCGCATATTTGTAACCGTGTTAAAAAATAAATAAAATAAAATATGACCACCCTCAGTGTGACATGTATGGCTGTTCCTCAAGTATGTCTTGCATTAACATGCGTGTGTCTGCTGAAGCCACATACATCATGTGTCTGGGCCGGCATGCTGTTAGTACAGAGATAAAGATGATGTGGTGACAGTGTCTAGAGGACACTAGAAGCAGTGCCATCATGGAACACCCTCGATATTGTCGAGAGCCTTATACCACACCGTGATTGGTAGGTTTGGTTCTTTCAGCTCCGCACACAACGCTGTCAAGCGCCATTCATTTAAAACTCGCGGGCCGCACTAACATTAAACTTTCATATTAAGGTGGGGGCCGCAAAATAACGTCTCGCGGGCCGCAATTGGCCCACGGGCCGCATGTTTGAGATCCCTGGTCTAAGAAGAGTTTCCTTTAAACAATCTTAATTAATTTGTAGGGTTCTTATTTTGAATAGGCTTTACAGTATACTACAGTATATTATGTTTATCACAGTCTTATCCCAAAAGAAAGCCACAGTTTTTCATGACAATATATGTGATGTGTATTCATACGGAAAATAATTGGCACTGACAAAACAACCAAAGTATTGCTTCAGGTCTATTTTCTTTAAAATTAGGGCAGTTTTGCAAAATGCGACATGCTATATGGCACACATTGTTTTTTTGTGTTCGCGAAAGGTTTTGCAATGCAGGGTCGTGATTTGGGAGTGACAGGGAATGTTGGTTATTTTCAGTTTTCACCTTCGAAAAACAATGTTACTCTATATTGAATGGAAACTGGTCAAGCACTGGACCAAGCGTAAAATGTTTAACTTTAGCTCATCGATTGCCTCTGCTTTTCTTGCTAACGTGTGATTGGCTGTCACTCATCTGGTTGTAGCCGTGTCTGTTCAATGGCCACGTTAAGTTTTTTACATGTTACACATTTTTCCTGCCAGGTCACAAATCAGCTGAACAAGATTTTATTGTCAAAGGTTCCCTTTATATTAACATTCCAGTTTGTATATGTGTGTGTGTTTGGTAATCTGGCATGCAATCTAAATTTCATTCTTGATGCAATGCGTGTATACAGTACCTGACACACATAAGCACCAATTTGCCTGGGATTATTTTAAAATAAAAAACGGTTTGGTTGTACGTTTATCCCATAACAGACCTTTTAAAAACTGAAAATGCAAATCTCAAAGTGGATATTTAAAACCCTCCCCCAAAAAACAGTTGTTTTTCTTCCCATCAATCATCTGTGAAAACAAAGGATGTGTGCATGCATTAATACTTCACAATTACCCTGTTACTGCATAAGCCAAATAGAGTATAAAAATATGCAAACAGTTTGCATGCATACATTAAACAGTTTTTGCATTTGTTTAGTTCTGTAGTCTGTTTTGACGAGCTTGTTCTCATCTAAACATTCCCTAAGCTTCTCACATATGCAATGCTAATCACATTGCATTATGTGAGATTTGAGACAGTTTTCCATAGTTTTTGTTTAAATTGTTGGTGTTTTAACATACAAGTTTCAATCATTTGCCTGTTAGTTTGATGGCAAAACAAAATCCTCACTATTGACATGTATATGTAGACTTCTATGCAGCGTATTGACTTATCTTTGTTTCTGTGCTGTCAAACATATTGACGGATAGAGAGCAAGGCTATTCACTGTGCATTCAAATTGCGTTGCACAAAGGTGAGTCAGATTGAGAATTGATGTTCGATGTTACATTCATATTTATTACAGTCTTTTCTTAGCCATATGGATCTCCATATGAAAAAGTCAAACGGTAAACAAGAGGTTATTTCGTGGCAGCAACAGCGGATGTGATTTTTGTAGAAGTCACTCATTTGATTATTAGTTTGAGGCTATGTTGTTTGTCATTGTCATTTCATTCTTCTTTAAATGTGAATCCCCCTTAGCCCTTTAACTGATTACAGAAGCAGACTTTCCGAACACTTATTAGCTCTTGACTTTGTAATACATGTACATTTCAGCCTGTTGTCCACATGAGAACGTAGATTTTTGTCCTGTTAAAAATGAAGCATTTATCAATCAATCAATGTTTATTTATATAGCCCTAAATCACAAGTGTCTCAAAGGGCTGCACAAGCCACAACGACATCCTCGGTACAAAGCCCACATTTAGAAACCTGTAGACATTGCACACAACAGTCTGTGTATATGTTTTCGTGTGGCCACATTTTTAAAACTCTGCTCATGTGGATGGAGAATGTTTTAACAGCAGAGGGGCATTTTTGAAAATATTTGTGTTTGTATGGACATAGCCACAGCTGCACCTATTAATTGTGTTTTGACGACAGACGGGCAACAGGAGCTACTCGTTGTGTAGTAAATCAAGAACAACTTTAAATTTCAAACATATTGTTTTTTGGGTAATGTTTAAATTTATGTAATTAATACACACATCAAAATAAGACTGCTAAATAATAAAGATAATACGTTTTGATCAGTTGATGCTTGATCGACCACGAATAAAGAGGCATAGAAATAAACAAAACTGTGAAGTTTATTGATAAACGGGTTTTATTTTAGCAAGACAGATGGCTCTTTTAATCTCCCAGACAGACACTGCCTTTTGATATCTGATCTGATGATTACGTTTTTGTGTACGGCTCCTACGGATGAATGCAGTAAGTCTATCCTCACAGAACCCCTGCAGACTCTTTGTGTGCGTGCGGGCGTGCATGTGTGGACGTACGTGTGTGTGTGTGTGTGTGTGTGTGTGTGTGTGTGTGTGTGTGTGTGTGTGTGTGTGTGTGTGTGTGTGTGTGTGTGTGTGTGTGTGTGTGTGTGTGTGTGTGTGTGTGTGTGTGTGTGTGTGTGTGTGTGTGTGTGTGTGTGTGTGTGTGTGCAAGGTTAAGGACTTCACACTGTTACTTATTTTGCAATACTGTTTTGACTTTTGCTGAACGATTGATGAGTCTCTTTCTCTCAAAAGTTTCTGAAATTAATTTGGAATTAGTCATGCTGAGGCAATCTGATTTTAGAAAAGGTCATTTTGATCATGAGTCCCCAGCAAACCTTTGTTAAACCAGTTTGTTTCAGCTTGTGACTTGAATTACATTAAAACATTTAGATATGGTAGGTCTAAATAAACAAGCAATCACGCCTTCCTCATAAAATCTCATGACGGAATGTTAGGTCTATATGGATCTAAATAACTTTTTTTTTAAACACTAATTCTCCAGTATCTTTTAATTGTTTCATGGAGTTGATATTCATGTAATCTATGTCTCATGTACAAGTTTTACTATTCTTCTCAGAGATCCCATCACATAGTATAAATATTAAGGATTCAGCAAAACAAAATGTCTGGCCAAAACCACAAACAGAAAATGGGAAAACTAAGTCCAAAAAACAGAAACACCAAAATAAATGGTTATGCCGATTATTATTATCCATCCATCCATTTCCTACCGCTTATTCCCTTCGGGGTCCCGGGGGGCGCTGGAGCCTATCTCAGCTACAATCGGGCGGAAGGCGGGGTAAACCCTGGACCCTTTACAATTGCATTTATGGCTATTGACCTTGTTTAAACCCGGGTATTCTATCCATCCATATGTTATCCCTCAAATAAACAATCATCAAAGTATAAACATAGATATTTAACGCTGGTAATCGTTTGGCATGTTGTTCTTTTCATCACCTTGTGGTTTTGAGTTAAGTGCGAAGACACTCATTTTCAAAATACAGGCAGAAATTCTCCCTCTGCGCATTTATTAATAATAATAATGGATTAGATTTCATATAGCGCTTTTCTATTATTATATACTCAAAGCGCTCACAGAGAAGGGAGAACCCATCATTCATTCACACCTGGTGGTGGTAAGCTACATTTGTAGCCATAGTTGCCCTGGTGTAGACTGACGGAAGTGAGGCTGCCAATTTGCGCCTACGGCCCCTCCGACCACCACCTATCATTCATTCACCAGTGTGAGCGGCACCGGGGGCAAGGGTGAAGTGTCCTGCCCAAGGACACAACGGCAGCGATTTGGATGTCAAGAGGCAGAGAGCGAACCTGTACCCTCAAGTTTCTGGCACGGCCGCTCTACCCACTACGCCATGCCGCCATTTTTTACACTTACTACTTTTTTATTTTTCTATTAACATTGATTTGTTAATTTGTTAGTATGACAGTTTAGATTGTTAAATTGTCATTTAAAACTTCCATGATAAACATTTTATGTGTGACAGACTGACAATTGTGTTTCCATCAATACTTTTGTATCCAGTGGTTTGATTTTATTTGGAAACTTGTCCTGGCCTTTTTCCTGAAATGTCAAAGATGATGTCTGTGTAGTCTGACACACTTCACAGTCAAATCTTATTTTTAGATTAACTTTCTAGTAAGCAGTCTATAGCTTTACAGTTTGTCACTGCCTTCACTTTTAAGTTGGGAATGATCATCCTTTCATCAATCAATTCATTCGGGACTTGAAGCATGACTTACAGCAGCAAATAAACCAAGCTGAACAGATGACAGAAGGGCCCCTGCTATGCTGTTTGAATGACAGAATGAGTGCTTGCATATCACTATGTCGAGGTGATCCAAACTTCGGGTTTGATTCCTTTTTTTATAGGTGAATCAGCCCTTCCAATTTGCGAGTTCACAAAAATATATAAAATACAGCCTGTCTCTCAACGTCTTTTGATACATTCAGATTTCCTGTCTCGGTGTGTTATACAATCACAGCATGATTGCCTCAGCTTGATTTAGCTCCTGACCACATATCACATTAAAGGGACTCAGATGTGTACAGCCACTGGATTAGCATATGAAAAGGCGTTGACAGGACATCCGATAATTCTGATACCGTCTGTTTTCACCGGAATTTGTTAGTTGGTGGTGTGACAGTATGCGTGTTTGAGTGTGTGTAGGTTTCCATCACCTGCATATACAACTTATTCCTGTGTCGATTCCTCATGAACAATCTGTTAACCAAAACATGTATAATTTACTAAGAAAAACACTTCAGATTGCTTCCAGGTATATTTTTTTATTAAATACAAATCGCTTGAATGCTTCATTCCTGTTTCTATTAAACTGGACTTTCTGATGTTAGGTGAACACATATAATTTGTTTTACTGTTTCATAGTGACATACAATACCAAAACTGAGGATACTTTCTATGGTTGCAACTAACTATTAGTGTTAGTTTTTTTTAGCTGCAATTATTTACCGAAAGGAATAAAAGTGTCTTTCTGGCAGTGTATCAATTACATTTTTTTAAGCGACTTGTTGTCAATTACAGATATTGATACATTTTTACAATCTGTTGACTGATCATTTTATCCCTAATATTTTCACCCTTAGTGCTGTTATTAATGAACCTCAAATACGCAAAAACAGGTAACAATAGGTAAGAGAAGGGGTTTTGCATAATAAGTTCCCTTTGGAGACAGATCAGAGCAGTCACACTTGCTAAATGTGCTGGACTTTAAGTGTGAAGTGGGTCCAAGCACGGTATGACTGGCTGAGGCCCTGTTTACACTAAGCCGGATAAGGTTATCAAGGGTAAATCACACCTATCCGTGTCCACACACAACAATGCCACTGTTTAAGACCCCTGCCCCCCTCCGTCCGCCGACACAACGCGACCTTGTACGCATGCGTGGAAAAATGCGCACGTCATAGTCACCTCCAGTTTTAACTTATCTGAACAATATCCAGTGTTGTGGTATTTCAATTAACTGGAATCCAGTGTGCTGTGGGGCCCTATTGTAGTGAATCCCACCTGAGACATCATAAATTAATAACATCTTTATTAGACACATAAACAATGTGATTAAGAACATTTAACATTAATCAATCTAGGGATCTAGATATCTGGTCAGGACACTCCTCACTCTTTTGCCTTCACCTTCATTGTCCATTTGTTTTTGGTGACTTTATTTACTCTGGACCTAGACGATCCATGGCGGACAATAACTGATACAGTCTGCTTTGCCAGTCCAAATGCATTCGCCGTTTTCCTCGACGGCCAGGTAATACAAAGCACACGCTTTCTTTTTTTATCACATTCACGGGAGCTCACATTCTCGTTGTCTCTCCTTCGACAAATGGACAAAGTTTTTCGCAAAGTAGCATCACAGCTGACCCGGCCGGACATTGGAAAGTTTTCTTGCCGTCTGAGAAGTGTTGTATCTCAAATAGCTGCAATCGCTTTCTCTTAAGGTATTATTCATGTGTGATTTCCACAAACGTCTGTACATGTAGAAGAAGGAGAAACACGGCATGTGTGGATGACTCGCCTTCATATTTCCAGTAGTTAGCTCAGAGATACGAAACTGCTTTATCATGAAGCTGGCTGTGGCGTGTTCTTTCTGACGTCACTTCCTGTGTGGGCGAGGTCTTTCTGGCGTCACTTCCTCTCCGAACTCAGTTTGTAAACAATCAATGAGTCCATACAAAGCTAAGTGCTGGAGAATCAAGAATTACACGGCTGACTTACCTGTGTAAAAATTTGTCCAAGGAGTGGGACCTTAAACACTGGTTTAGTGTGGCTGAAACGGGGCTTAGGCTAAATAATTATTTGTTTAAGGGGTTAAACGACTCAGTGTAGACATGGCCTTAGTCTGAGTACACTCTTAATAAAAACGTATTTGGGCTATTTGAAGTGCATTAAGTTATGTTATGTTACATTCAGTAGTGCTGTTTCATTCACTTCTCTAGACAGCAAACCTTTTGCATGCACCAATAAACGTAGAGACCAATGGCATTTGCTTTGAAGTTTAGTTCACCTGAATATTTTTGACTGTATGAAAAGGAACCAAAAATATTCAGAGCAGGGCAATTAACCTAAAGAACAAATCTTAGTTTGCTTCATTAGCAAACTTATCTGAAGTTGTTTTGCTTTTTTAACATTTTGTTCTCTTTTTTTTTTTTTTTTTTTTTTTTGCCTCATCCAGATTATTTTAGAAACACTGTACTTTACGCATGTCTGTCTTTAGGTTTTGAAACATCAGTCTTTTTTAATCTCTTTTACCAAGTCTTCACCTGTTCTGCAAAATTGGCTGTTCAGCAACTTACTCTATTTCATTACCCTCAGTAGCTTTTACTGTCATGTCCAACCTTAACCATTACTGGATTTGACTTTCTTCCCTCCTGCAGTCGAATGGTATTGCTCACTCGGGCTTCCTACAGCTTCCTTTGTCCGTGCACTGATCTTGTAATAAGCCCAGCTGTTTGGTTTTTGAAACTATCTTGTTATGCCCTCTCATGTCTCCTGTTCTCACATTCATTAAATGTATCATATGTTTTATTCTGTCTTTTTTCACTTTAGTCATATAATTTATTCCATTTCAGTTGGTATCACTAGATAAATGCAAATGAATCCGATGAGTTGGCCTCAACCCTACCGTATCATATGGCCGTGTTGTGAGCCTCTGCTTTCGAAGTCTTAGGATGCCCAATGTGCTCAGTGCATCAAGAAAAATAAAAGCGCTCTACATCTGGGCTATTTGCATACGATTTGCATTTGAACCCCAACTGGCTGTTTTTGGAATGCCAAGAGGCTAAATTCAGTATTTATTACTCAGACCGATGACTAGATTTCACATTTTTGTCGCATTTGCATTTGATTTGCATGTCCCTCAGCTTGGATGTGGGACTATGGGGCGAGATGACCTAAATTGTTTCAATTCCACTTAGAAATGGAAAAAAGGTTGAGGAAGGTCTTGTATCACTCTTAATCAGATTATGCTACTTAACATACAAAGGCATAAATACTGAAAAGGGTTATTAGTTAACAAAGAAAAATGCTTTTAAAATGGAGCTAGAGATAAATGGGAGTGTGTATGTGTGTGCGTGCTCGCTCGCGCGTGTTTGAGCAGCTTGCAAGGTTGTGGGCCTCTTTTTCTTACCTAAATTACAGCACAGTAAAACCTTGATTTACGAACGCCTCTATGTGCGACCTTTTCGGTCTACAAACTTTTAGATCGAGCCAAATATGCCTTTGTGTGCGAACAATGTCTCAACTTTTTTTTTGTTTTTGGGGGTGGTTAAGTGTTTTTCAGTCACAACTTGTGTCATTTAAACTTTGCCATGTTTGTATATTACAGTGTTTGTATATTATTATATATCATTACACATTTCTATATAATATAGTATATTAAAATGATTGAGCATAGCGGCTGTTGGTGTAATCCGAGGATGCAGAGAAAGTAGGCAAAGTGCAAGCAGGAGAATAAGAACAGAAAGTAAAGGCGCTGTAAAGTAAGAGCACTGGGATAGAAAATGATATAAAACACAGGAAAATAAAGAACAAAGTCCAAATGCTCATGTGTGATAATGACAGTATAATGTAGCATTTACTTGTTTAGGTTGTGGCAGGCATCAACGCCTTTACATGGTCACACCCATTTTTATTCAAGTCTAAGTTTAAGCTCCACCTGCCACAGTTCATTCATTGTTTTTTCCCAGGACAGGTGAGCTTTTACATATAGTTGGCGTTTATTACTTTTCACCCTATCCATTTGACAGAGCTGGAAGAAAAGGAATTCAATACACACACCTGTATGTTTATTGTAATCACACTCTGGCCATCACATTATTTTATGTACACTGCAAACTGGTGTATTAGGTTTTTTTTTTGCATTTGCTTACCCAACACACCCAGGTGGGTCACCTCTCATTAAAAGTAAACTGCCATCAGCAAACAGAAATGTTATGTCAGCGGTGTAGTGCATCAATATTTACCCACTATGTTATTGTTATGAATTGGGGAACTGGCTGTGGTTACCACGGCGTGCATGATTTTGACAGTTCGATTTGAGGTGTTGAAATCAACAGTCTCTATGAAAAACTTTATTTTTTTATTTTTTTAATCTGTTTTATTTTTTCCTAAATTATGTTTTTCCCTTTTAACTGTATTCAAAATCATTCTTTATTTTACTTTTTACACTTATTTGATCACCATAGAGTATTTTAAAGTCAAGACTTTAAAGTCAATCACAAATTATTGCTGATAAGAAATATTATATTATGGTCAGCATTATTTTGAGACCAAATTAAAGGTGCCATATGTAGTAATGTGGCTAGAAATAGTACTGCAATAACGGTCAAAATTCTGTAGTCCCCTCCCACTCTCCCTGACTGAGGTCACCAGATACGCAGCCGAATCCGAATCCTACTCAAAGGAACTTCAAATGGCAATGGACGAGTCCTACCCTGTAGGTTTCTCTTGTTTATGCCTCTTGCAAGATGGTTTACCAAGTAATTATGTCACATTTTGGTAAAGATACGCAGCAATATTTTAGTGTTGGCATTACCCTGCTAAAATGTCTAGTTTGACCGCTCGGTCCACCATCGAAATGATTATATATAATAATATATAATATATATCGCATAGGCCTACTTTGATGGCAAGCCAAGGCCAACAGTAAAATTACGGCCATATTTCATTCAGCATAACTCCATGTTGCATCCGACCTGACACACTGCATTCTCTTCCATTTACGCACATCAAAAGAGCATCATACACAAATACAAATAGACGGAGTAGACATTGAAAGGGTAAAATAAACTATATTTTTGGGTGTAATAATAAATGATAAAATTAACTGGAAACCTCATGTAAAAAATATGCAACATAAGGTGGCAAGAAATATTTTCAATAATGAACAAAGAAAAATGTTTTCGACCAAAAATCACTCCACATTCTCTACTAATCGCTAGTGTTACCATATCTGAGTTATTGTGCAGAAATATGGGAAAATAACTACAAATGTGCACTTCATTTACTAACCATGTTACAAAAAAAATCCGTTAGACTGATACATAATGTTGGATATAGAGAACATACAAACACTTTATTTATTGAATCAAAAATATTGAAATTCAACGATTTGGTAAAAGTGCAAACATCTAAAATTACTGTATGTACAAAGCAAACTGTAACCTGCTATCAAAGAATGTACAACAATTCTTCTCAACTAAAAGGAGAAATATAACCTAAGAGCAAAAACTAACTTAAAACATTTGTATGCACGTATAACATTTAAGACCTTTAGCATATCAGTATGTCAAATTAAACTATGGAATGGATTAAAGCAAAGAAGTTAAAACATTTACTAATATGATCCAGTTTAAGAGATTGTTCAAATTAATAGTGCTTACAAAGTACAAGGAAGAAGAATTATGAGAAATACCTTTAACCTTATTGCAAACGGGATATTCTTCATCTCAGTATGTTTATCATGACTGACTTAATTATGTATTGCAAGAACTGCTGTATTAATCATTCACTGATGTAATTGTGTTACAAAAAGAAGACAGTAAATGAACATATGTATTTGTAAACGCTCTGAAGTGGGAAAGTGGTAGGATTAAATAAGCTCGGCTTCTTCCTACTCCTTTTCGGAAATGATGTAAAGAGAATTGATATGAAATTATGTGTGATGTATTATACTGTAAGTGTGTTCCTGTTCGAAATAAACTAAATTAAATCACTCAATTAATCAATCACCATCTTTCAGTGCAGAGTGCGATTTTATGGGCCAACCCACGTTACACAAAAAACACGTTACGCATAAATCATATAGCCAACTACCATGTCAATACACAAAGTAGAAAATCATTTCATGTAATACATTTTAATTATATAGTGCCAAGCAAATACCAACCCATATGTGTTTGATGCACATACAGTACCAGAAACCGCAATTCTCCGTGCTAATGTTGGAACCCTCTTTCCTCAGCATATCTGCATATTGATAATGAAATAGGCACTGACACTACCCATATCCATGTAGGTTTTACTTGTCGAAAATATACTTTTCCCTGTCAGTTGGATGACACGTTGACATACAGGCTAACGGGCATATACTGTATTTCCCTCGTTAGCCTATATGTCAATGTGTCATTGACCGGGCGAGCGTGCTAAGCATTCCTTGCACGAATATACTAGCTTTGTTAGACGAGATCCTAGACTGTATTGGACAATATTGTTTACATATGAAATGTCCATTTCCATTTATTACAAGTAATATGAAAATGTAAAAGCCTGACTTACCTATCAAGGAGGAAATTAGCAAGTTTGGTGTCAGATGAAAAAATCTTCTCTGCCTTCAATCGTCTCCATCTTTCAAAGGCACCCCCAATACAAATCCTCGTTTTGTTCCTGGCCTTGTCATGAATAAGTTGAGAATTGTAACGAGGCCTTTTAGATTTACCAAGGTCTGACATGTTTAGTAACTTTACCAGTGGCAGTAGCCAGACGAAGGTGGCAGTGCGTAACTGGCAACCTGAATGTGACATACTCACAGACTTTCTAATTGGTCAAACGGTGGAGGGTGGGGCATTGAAATGAAAACAATAACAAGATTTTGGGGCTGTAAATCTAATTTTGAAATGAGCATATCCTGGCTGAACTACCGTTATCAGTTATAAAGGTATTCGAAAAGAACATGATTTATTAAAGCCCTTTGACATATCAGGACCATTTAATGATGGCTTGACATGAAATTCAATCAATCAATCAATCAATGTTTATTTATATAGCCCTAAATCACAAGTGTCTCAAAGGGCTGCACAAGCCACAACGACATCCTCGGTACAGAGCCCACATAAGGGCAAGGAAAAACTCACCCCAGTGGGACGTCGATGTGAATGACTATGAGAAACCTTGGAGAGGACCGCATATGTGGGTAACCCCCCCCCCCCCCCCCCCCCCTCTCTAGGGGAGACCGAATGCAATGGATGTCGAGTGGGTCTGACATAATATTGTGAGAGTACAGTCCATAGTGGATCCAACATAATAGTAAGAGTCCAGTCCATAGTGGGGTCAGCAGGAAACCATCCCGAGCGGAGACGGGTCAGCAGCGCAGAGATGTTCCCAACCGATACACAGGCGAGCGGTCCACCCCGGGTCCCGACTCTGGACAGCCAGCACTTCATCCATGGCCACCGGACCTGTGTGTCTCCCCCTCCACAAGGGATAGGGGGGAGCAGAGGAGAAAAGAAAAGAAACGGCAGATCAACTGGTCTAAAAAAGGGGGGCTATTTAAAGGCTAGAGTATACAAATGAGTTACATTGATAAATTATTGGTATTATTATTATTAAATTATTACATATGGCACCTTTTAAGTACTCGTGTAATCATATGTAGTAATAATAGTAATAGCAATAATGCAAGTTACTCTTTCAAATACAATTTTATTTTTAATGACTGGTACTATTTATTTACCATTACCCATCTCAGTGGCCTAGTGGTTAGAGCAGTGGTTCTTAACCTGGGTTCGATCAAACCGTAGGGGTTCGGTGAGTCGGCCTCAGGGGTTCGGCGGAGGTCAAAACACACCCGACTCATCGTGTAAATGAAAACTTCTCCCTATCGGCGTATTACGGATACGGCAACAGCAGAAGTCAGACTGATTTGCAGGTGTGTAATTTGTTGTGAGTTTATGCACTGTGTTGGTTTTGTTGTTTGAACTAGGTGATGTTCATGCACGGTTCATTTTGTGCACCAGTAAAAAATATGGTAACACTTTATTATGGGGAACATATTCACCATTAATTTGTTGCTTATTAACATGCAAATTAGTAACATAGTGGCTCTTAACTAGTCATTATTAAGTACTTATTAATGCCTTATTCGGCATGGCCTTATTATAACTCTAACCCTAACCCTAACCAAAAAACTCTAAATTAAGTCTTTGTTACTTAGAATATGTTCCCCATACTAAAGTGTTACCAAAAACATATAACTTTGTCTTGAATTAGAATTTTTTTTTTTTTTTTTTTTTTTTTTTTTCACTAAAGAAGGGTTTGGAGAATGCGTATATGAAACTGATGGGGTCAGGTACCTCCAACAAGGTTAAGAACCACTGGGTTAGAGTGTCCGCCCTGAGATCGGTAGTTTGAGTTCAAACCCCGGCCGAGTCATACCAAAGACTATAAAAATAGACCCATTACCTTCCTGTTTGGCACTCAGCATCAAGGGTTGGAATTGGGGGTTTAATCACCAAAAATTATTCCCGGACGCGGCACCGCTGCAGCCCACTGCTCCCCTCACCTCCCAGGGGGAGAACAAGGGGATGGGTTAAATGCAAAGGACACATTTCGCCACACATAGTGACGTGTGTGACAATCATTGGTACTTTAACTTTAACTTAACTTAATTGTAATTGGAAGGTCAAAAACTTTTAACTTGGCTAAATAATTAAACAAACTGGACTCTCAATCTCTGTTAGCAAAAATTGCACTTTAATAAATATTTAACACGTTTTTTTCCCTAGTTGGAGAAACTGGGTCGGGTTTTTTTTGTTGCCCGTTTGGCTCATCTTGCTCACTCGTTTAAAATATTCCCACACGTGAACATTTGGTTTTGCAACCATTTTGGTTACTTTGCGGTGCTTCTCACTAGCAACTCATGAGCCTTTGTCTGTGCATGTGTGTAAGATAGCGGTCTCGTCTCTGTCCACCGAGACAAAGATTGTGGATAGATGACATGAGAATTCACTCCATTCATTCATTTTTGCTATTGAATAAACACACTCAGGTGCTTAGAGTGATGCACAGAGTGAACCCTCATGCACCCTGATTGGAAGTGACAGGCGAAGTATACAAAACTTTTCATATTACCTTTGATCTAGTTTGTTTTCTTCACCCCCTACCACAGCTGCTTGGAACGGGTTAAAAGAAAGGCAAAATAAAAATAGTTAATAAATCTAGTTTACTTTCAACAAGTCTGTTTCCAACATTGAATTTTAGCAGTTGATCAGTGCTGATCTTCCTACATCCAGGCAGACTATAACTTCATGTTAATGCTGAGCAGGCATTTTCCATCTCAAAGGTGCCATAATTCTGTATTGAGGCCTGTGGTCAAAGTGAAATTGCTGGTAAATTGCATTGTCTGGTAGTAACCTTTCAAGACCAATCTCTTTCACAGACACACTGACTTCACTGCCCTTGACTCTTAACAATCTATCTCTGGCTATGTGGAACATATTTTCATGCCTGCACTGATGACCATAATGGCTTTCTGTCTGGGCTGCAGACTAGTGATTGGCCCCAATTAGTGCTTGAACCTAAGGCTTCATATCATTGCCTCTATGCAAGGTGATGACGTGTAATGGCAAAAATCTTTTCAGACTCCGTTTTTATCTTCCGACTACACGCAGCTCAATAAATCACCCTTAATGCCGATTTAAAATCACATTGAACCCACAATCAGGTTTTATCATCGCTGTTGGAATCTTTCCAACATGCAGCTGCCCATATGTGCATGTCCTTCTCCACTCTCTTAACCGTTATGTTCAATGTGGACAAATATGTTACTGCTAAGAAAAATTAAAGGGAACACTTAAACAAAACAATGTAACGTCTGTGAAACCAAACTGTCCACTTACGGAGCAACACTGATTGACAATTAATTTTGCATGCTATTGTGCAAATGGATTAGACAAAAGGTGGAAATTGTAGGCAATTATCAAGACACCCCCAATAAAGGAGTGGTTCTGCAGGTAGTGACCACAGACCACTTCTCACTTATGCTTTCTGGCTTACGTGTTGGTCACTTTTGAATGCTGGCGGTGCTTTCACTGTCTCATGGTATTATGAGACAGTCTACAACCCACACAAGTAGCTCAGGTAGTCAAGTTCATCCAGGATGGCACATCAATGCGAGCTGTGGCAAGAAGTTTTGCTGTGTCTGTCAGCGTAGTGTCCGAAGCATGGAGACAGGCCAGTACATCAGGAGACCCTTGTGACCTCCAGCAGGCCACAAAGGTCAAACAGTCAAAATCAGACTCTTTGAGGGTGGTATGAATTGGTAAATGGCAAAGGGGTTATACTTGTATCGCGCTTTTCTACCTACAAGGTACTCAAAGCGCTTTGACACTTTTTCCACATACACCCATTAGGGATGTCCCGATCCAGGTTTTTGCACTTCCGATCCGATACCGATATTGTTTTTGCACTTCCGATCTGATACCGATACTGACCGATACCGATACTGCCTATCCGAGCATGTATTAAAGTTTAAAGTTATCATGTTGAAAAGGGTTTTAGTACTCTTGATAACAACTAGCCAGCTGAATTAGGGGAGTTTGAATAATACACAATGGTTGCCCTGCGATGAGGTGGCGACTTGTCCAGGGTGTACCCCGCCTTCCGCCCGATTGTAGCTGAGATAGGCTCCAGCGCCCCCCGCGACCCCAAAGGGAATAAGCGGTAGAAACTGGATGGATGGATGGATGGATGGTAACAAGAAACTGACCTGTTCATTCAACGATAAACACAAAATAGACAAAATTATACATGACAAACAGAAATGGCATCATTGAAACTAGGGCTGGGCGATATGGCCTTTTTTAAATATTGCGATATTTTAAGGCCATATTGCGATACACGATATATATCTCAATATTTTGCCTTAGCCTTAAATGAACACTTGATGCATATAATCACAGCAGTATGATGATTTTCATTGATTGATTGAGACTTTTATTAGTAGGTTGCACAGTGAAGTACATATTCCGTACAATTGACCACTAAATGGTAGCACCCGAATAAGTTTTTCAACTTGTTTAAGTCGGGGTCCACTTAAATTGATTCATGATACAGATATATACTATCAGATATATACTATCATCATAATACAGTCATCACACAAGATAATCACATTGAATTATTTACATTATTTATAATCCAGGGTGTGAAGGGGGGCGCCGGATGTAAGTGTCAAAAAGACAGCCAAAAGAGTTTGATATGAGAATAAATCTAAAGTTAAAATATAGGGTAGAAATGCACCCATTTGCAGGAAATGTAGTCTTTATTTTCCAAATTTTCTTTCAAGGCTTGCATGTCTACATTAAAACATTCTTCTTCATACTGCATTAATATATGCTACTTTTAAACTTTCATGCAGAGAAGGAAATCACAACTAAAAAAATCACTAATTTTTTCATACGGTGTTGATCTGGAAAATTTTGCCTCTGCATTTTGATGGTGTGGGCGTGTGGCACCGAATGGAGATAAGCGTCTCGACAGACGTTACAATATTTGAACAATCATGACGAAAACTGTTTTCTCTGTCGTGTCCGTGTGTCGAAAATTGTTATGCGCTTATTTTTTTATTTGATTTTGTGCGTGGCATATAATTGCTATACGCAGAGGACGCTTGAGCAGTGCGCAATTGCACAGGCGCGCACCTTAGAGGGAACGTTGGTCACATGGCTGTGCTAGCATCAAAGCTAACGTTAGCCATGCTGCTACCTCTCTGCTGGGAGAGGACGTATACGTATGTGACGTATGACGTGACAGTATGTGATGTGTGTAAGAAGGTGCGCTTGCTGTCTGTGAGAGGGACACACAGAAAAGAGTGAGAAGAGCCTGTCGTGTAATGCCAGCAGCTAAAAGCAACTGCGTGAGAATCCACAGACCTGTGGATGTGTTGATGGTGTGCTGGAAAATGCGGAACGGAAATTAGGGAGCAGCAGAAAAGTGGAATGTATTATTTAAATCGGTGCGTTGGAAAACATGGACCAGAGTTTTTTTTTAAACTGGATCGGCATTTTCCCATGCCTTGCCGATACGCATTTTTTGGCATTTTGTCCCGATCCGATCCAAATATCGGATCGGGACATCCCTAACACCCATTGACTCATACACTCACACGATGATGGCGGGAGCCCTACCCACGATTCATCAGGAGCAAGGGTGAAATGTCTTTCTCAAGGACACAATGGACATGACTAGGATCGCGGAAGCTGAGTATCGAACCAGTAACCTTCAAGTTGCTGGCACGGCCTCTCTACCACCCACGCCATCCCAATGAGTATGAGGGCCCAACAACCCACCACCGTGCAGGACGTTTGGCATTTGGTAGAGAACACCAAGATTGGCAAATTTGCTACTGGGGCTCTGTGCTCTTCACAGATAAAAGCTTCACACTGAGCACATGTGACAGACGTGAGGGAGTCTGGAGACGCAGTGGAGAATGTTCTGCTGCCTGCAACATCCTCCAGCATGACCGGTTTGGCAGTGGGTCAGTAACGGTGTGCGGTGGCATTTCTTTGGGGTGCTGCTCAGCCCTCCATGTGCTCCCCAGAGGTAGCCTAAGTGCCATTCGGTACTGAGATGAGATCCTTCTTGGACCCCCCATGTGAGACCAAATGCTGGTGCTATTGGCCTTGGGGTCTTCCTAATGTGGTTGTAGTGTATCAGCAGTTCCTGTAAGATGAAGGCATTGGTGCTTTGGACTTAATCCAATTGAGACTGGGACATCATGTCTCGCTCTATCCACCAACGCCTTGTTGCACCACAGACTGTCCAGGAGTTAGCGGATGCTTTAGTCCAGGTCTGAGAGGCGATCCCAGCAGGAGCATGCCCAGGGACGTCATACAGGCACGTGGAGGCCACACACATACACTACTGAGCCTCATTTTAACTTGTTTTAAGGACATTCTGTCAAAATGAGATCAAAATCCAAACCGCCATGGGTTATTAAATTCTATTTCCATTGATATTTTTTGTGCGATTTTGTTGTCAGCACATTCAACTATGTAAAGAACAAAGTATTTAATACGAATATTTTCATTCATTCAGATCTATCCATCCATCCATCTTCTACCGCTTATCCCTTAGGATGTGTTATTTTAGTGTTCCCTTTATTTTTTGTTAGTAATTTATTTATTGCATGCACTGTAGTGTTTCTTCAATATTAGTCCCAGCTGGGGCTCCATTTCTGGACCCAGGTGTACCCTTTGCCAGCCAAATTGGGGATTTGCATCATAGCATGCGTCATTCCTGCCCCACCTTAAAGAGGGCCGCTGATGATTTTAATCTACATTTAGAAACACTTCCTTGTGGTCTCGATATATAATTCTCAAACTGTGGTATGTGTACCATTAGTGCTACGTGGGCTCCAAATAGTGGTAGTGGTCACCTAATTAAATATTCAAACAGTGTCACTGTTGAAACTGTGTTTAATGTTACAGTGGCCAAAACTATAAAAAATACTTTTTAATATAACCGATGCCTGTTTTTAATTAATACCTAAACCTACTATGCTACTTTATTTTAATGTAGGCCTTTATGGTGATACTTGGAGAGCCACTTTCTGAGGTGGTACTTGGTAAAATAAAAAATATATATAAAAAGTTTGAGAACTACTGGTTTAGATAATATGTATTGGATATTGTATGTATTGGTGTAAACTTTGTGTAAATTGCACTCCCTTTTATAACCCGTTTTTTCAGTCTTTCTGCAAAATGTTCCGCATTTTTATACATTTTAACTAGGGCTGTCAAACAATCAAAATATTTAATCATGCTTACGTAATTGCATTTTGTTCAAAGCTAACTCAAAATTAATCGCGATTATGTGCAAATAGATATATTTTTTCATCATTAATAAGTGTACCAAAGACAGATAATTTTCAAGTTTTTAATATGACTGGACAATTAATTTTATAGAAATGTTTTTTTTAGACATGCTTTTTTTTGAACAGCTCAACACTATATGGACAAAAACCCGCTTTTAGTGACAATAAAAAATTATCTTCATTGTGTTTGTGTCTTGCCGGATTTCGTATTTTGTAGGAATACAACATGCGTTTTCCTACTGTAGGGGTACTTGCATTCATAGAAGAGGAGTACACTTTCATGTTTAGATACCAGTTTCGGGTACTAAGCACCCAAAATGTGGATTGTTACGATCACGATTGTTACGATAAGACATTTTTTATTTTGTAAGTGTAGTTTGACTGGATGTGATGCAGAACGCTATTGTTATGAAACTGAAAGTGTGTGATTGGTTTGAGGAAAAGGTGTCCTGACACCGATATCAACCGATACCGATATATACAGTCGTGGAATTAACACATTTTTATGCCTAATTTTGTTGTGATGCCCCGCTGGATGCATTAAACAATGTAACAAGGTTTTCCAAAATAAATCAACTCAAGTTATGGAAAAAAATGCCAACATGGCACTGCCATATTTATTATTGAAGTCACAAAGTGCATTATCTTTTTTAACATGCCTCAAAACAGCAGCTTGGAATTTGGGACATGCTCTACCTGAGAGAGCATGAGGAGGTTGAGGTGGGTGGGGTTGGGGAGGCGGGGAGGTAGCGGGGGGGGGGGGGGGGGGGGTGTATATTGTAGCGTCCCGGAAGAGTTAGTGCTGCAAGGGGTTCTGGGTATTTGTTCTGTTGTGTTTATGTTGTGTTAAGGTGCGGATGTTCTCCCGAAATGTGTTTGTCATTCTTGTTTGGTGTGGGTTTCACAGTGTGGCACATATTTGTAACAGTGTTAAAGTTGTTTATACGGCCACCCTCAGTGTGACCTGTATGGCTTTTGATCAAGTATGCGTTGCATTCACTTTTGTGTGTGAAAAGCCGTAGATATATCGTTATATGCAAATATAATGACAATAAAGTCCATTCTATTCTATTCTATATTATGTGACTGGGCCGGCACGCAAAGGCAGTGCCTTTAAGGTTTATTGGCGCTCTGTACTCCTCCCTACGTCCGTGTACACAGCGGCGTTTTAAAACGTCATAAATTTTACTTTTTGAAACCGATACCGATAGTTTCCGATATTACATTTTAAAGCATTTATCGGCCGATAATATCGGCAGTCTGATATTATCGGACCTCTCTAGTTAAAACGTTATCGGTTTAACTTTGACAGCCCTAATTTTAAAGTAACCACTTTTTCTTTCTTTGGCCCCTACCTCCAAAACCTCTCACTATCAATTACCATATATTGGGTTTGTCTCAGTTTTTCACCGTGTTTTTTCTTCTAAAATAACCACCTCCACCACTTTCCTTGTGTATCATAAGACAGCTCCTTGTCTTCAACAGTAATGGACTCTCAGTTAGTTGTTCAGAACCGGAGACAATCCCAGAGGAATGGATGTTTTTAAGATGCTGTCAAACTGTTGGGTAGGAGAGCTCTGCTGTGCCCCCCACTGTGCTTAACTTGGCGTACACTCCAAGCTTCCGAGTAAACAATGACGCACAGTGACACTTGCACACACACACACTGTGATACATATCTCTTTGAAGAGACTCTAGATTATGCATTGGCTGTCTTTTCTGCAGTGATCTGTAGCGAACCTTCTTGCCAGTCACAACTTTGCACCCACTATTTACAGCAAATCACAGTAGTTATTTTAGTCTATACCCCACTAGCCTCTAGCAGAGATGACTGCAAGCTGACTTTCTCCTTTCTCTTCATTTCAGAACGTGAAATTTTCAACCCCATCAAGGTACATACCATGAGGCATGTTATCAGATTTTTTGCTGCTCCCTTTGGAGCCAAAATGGCTTCAGGGTCTTTTTTTATGAGCTGCTTTTTTGTGCCATATCATGACCCCATTTTTTGAGCATTTTTAATAGGAGCAAAGCGTCAACATTGCCTATCACGGATATCACAATATTCTTAGGCAAAGACTAATTTGTTGGTTTATACAATATTTCACCTTTTTTTTTTAAATTTCCTTATAAACAATTTGCCATGTTAATACATTTGGGTGCACTGTCAGAGTAGCAGCTTTATTCTTGCACGGCATCTAACCAATAAAAATGGACTTTGATTTGAAATGAGCAATTGACAAATATTCAAATATTGTTTTTTTATTGTTCCAAACCTAATATAGTCTCATTGATGTAGGTAAGTGTTAAACCAAGGGTGTCCTTTGTTTTCAAGGACAAGGACCCACAAACTTTTGGCGTGATGGAGCAGAGACCCCCTGCTTATATTCCTTGTATAAAATTGTGTTTTAATATTAACTGATCCTAAAGGTACCTTGTTATTGTAATAGTAAGATATTCAAAGAATACAGTATAGCACCGGTAATTGCTAGATTGCAACTCGAGCGCTAATAGCTAGCCATCTTAATTGCTAAGAATATTACACAGTATAATCTTTTTTTGTTTTTATTTTAAACCTGCAAGGTACAGTGAGTAGGGTGACCATGTCACTGCCATTTATAAACCAATCTTAATGTGTATTTAAAGGCATTTAATTTTGTGAAAAAATTGCAGGTTGAATTAAAAAATATATATATTAAAATGACAATTAAAATTTAATAACCCAGAATTTCACGACCCCACCTGCAGTACCTCTGCAGAACCGCTATGGGTCATAGGCCCCTGTTGAAGACCTCTGGGTTAGACATTAAGCTGTACTTTAAAGAAGAATCAACATATTTGTTTAAAAAAATCGAATTTGATGTTAAAATATGATTAAATTAATGTAAGTTGTATGTATTCATCCTCTGCATACTTTGTCTTTAATAGAGATCCTAGCATAACCGAAAATAAACATTGAGACAGTCACATTGAACCAGAAGTAATATTGCACAGCTCGAAACTACAGCTTGCAACCAGTGTGGTTGCCGTGTCGTTGCATCAGATGATTAATTGGTGGTGAGGAAGTGTGCGCGCTTGTAGTCTTGTAATTTGGCCGTTGATGTCAGGGTTTCCCCTAGATTGCCACTATATATTTGGTGGTAGGGTTGTGGTCGATAACACATCATCATATATATATGACATCATGACCATTTTAAATGGCTATGATGCATATATTTTCTTTAAAAAGGCTAAACAAATGTTTTATGTATATTTAAAAAACATGTTCTTAGTTATTACTAAGAACATATGTTTTCTTATTTTATTAGAATCAGCTTTATTGGCCAAGTATGTTTAACACACAAAGAATTTGACTTGGTAGACTGTGCTCTCTTTTCTTTCAATGCAATGTCATTTGTTGCTGCTTATTGTAAGGCTGAAACGACGCGTCGACGTCATCGGTTACGTAAATACGTCGACGCCGTTTTTGTGCGTCGGCGCGTCGCATATTTACGTCACACTACTGTCATGGCGGAGCGCAAAGCAGACGATGCGAGCGAGGGGAAAAAAGCACGCCAAAAGTCGTCAAAAGTGTGGGAGTATTTCAATAAACGGCCTAATAATGTTGTTGTATGCACACTGTGTCGAGCGGAAATGGCCTATCATAGCAGCACAACGGCTATGAACGAACATTTGAAAAGAAAACCCCCGACAGCGTTCTTGCCATCACCATCAACAAGTCATTCGTCCGCGTGCGTATACGTTGTCATTATTACACAAAAACATGAATGTGTCATTTGTATCTGCGTTGTAAATTCATAAACTAAAGCACCGTTTGCTCTGAGAGGCGCGTTTGGCGTGCCTGTTCAGTGTTTACAAAGACGCGCTCCTCTTTAACGCTGTGGAGAGGCGGCGGCGGCGAGGCGGGGCGCGCCGGGAGCGACGCCGCAAGAGACAGGGGATGACGAGCGAGCGAGGAAGAGGAGCTGAAAAGCGAGGAAAGAAAGAGAAAAGAGTTGGAAGAGAAAAGACTTTGTGTAAAATTAAAAGATTGTAAACCTGGCAAAGCCGTCTGGCGTTCAGTCTGTCGGTCCTGAAAGAACCCCACGGCACAAGACGTGTCACAAACGCTAACGTTAATTAGTTGTGCAAATACCTTTTACAACATTAACAGTTACATATACTATGTACAAACCAACAATTAACTTTCACTTTAATCATACTATCATTGTTGTGTTATTAAGCAAAATAAGCAATACTTTTACTTTTGTTGAAATGTTTACACTGTACACTTTTTTGTATTGGATGTTTAGCTTTATTTTTGCACATTTTAGCAAATAAGCAATACTTTTACTTTTGTTGAAATGTTTACACTTGTTACAGAATATTTCCGTTTTGCACTTTTTTGTATTGGATGTTTATCTTTATTTTTGCACATTTTAAAGCAAAATAAGCAATACTTTTACTTTTTAAATGCTTATACTATTCCAGAATATTAAGATTTGCACTGGATGTTTACTTTTATATTTGCACATTAAAAAGCAAATAAGCTACTTTTAATTTTGTTAAATGTTAAAAGTTTTAAATGTTTACATTGTTACAGAATATTTTGTCATGTTGTTGTCAATGTTGACTGAGTGGCCATACTTTTTTTTTTGTAAATAAAAGCCATGCCTTTTGAAAAAACTGGCCTACATTTATTTTTTCCTCTTCATTTTAAATAAAAAAAATAATCGGTAAAAGGAAAAATAATCTATAGATTAATCGAAAAAAATAATCTATAGATTAACCGATTAATCGAAAAAAATAATCTATAGATTAATCGATAGAAAAATAATCGTTAGCTGCAGCCCTAGCTTATTGTAAAAGGTAACACTGGCAACAATATATTATGCCCTCCCTGAATGTTGCAATTTAGGTTGCCGATGTGAACAGTCTTGAATTAGTAATAAAAAAAAATAACTTGAGGTGTTTTGTTGATATTCTCCACAATGAAATCACTGTAAAACTAAGCACACTAAGATAAGTACATTATATATACAGATGAAGTGCACATACACGAAGGAATCTTGTTAAATTGATAATATAGTTTGGAATGAACTGAAAAAAGCAATACAGTTCAGTGTTTCCCACAGGACAGGCATCTATTTGTGGGGGTGTGGTTGGGTGGCGGCGGCAGCGGCGATGACCAAGAAGAACGCGGAGTTGGAATATAATTACAACATTTTATGTACATATTTATATACAGATTTGAACAATTAGTGATTCACTGAAATATATTTATTAATTGTGGTTCTTAAAAAAAATATATCTTATAAAATATAAAAGCTAAAATGTCTCTTAAAGCTCTGCCCCTTTAATTAGTGAATACTAAATAATTTAACTTTAGCCTACTACTACAACCATATTATTTACCAGCAACATGAAGTGAAACAGAGGCAGAGGTGTCCTGCCACAGTCAGTCAACCTCCTCCTCCTCCTCCTGCTGCTGCTGAACAGGTCGCACCTGTGGTCCGGACTGTAGGCCTACCTCCTCTCCAAGTCGAGCCCTTTTCGGCCGTTGAAAATATTTTTCTATACTCATCTGTGTGAAGGAGTGAACATCCCACATTAGAATTTATTACTAACGAGCAGAACCGCTCTATGTACAGTGCCGTCTAACCTTAAGCGGCAGCAGCTCAACACATGCAGGGTTCAACGTTAAGGTTTTTTTTCTACTTGCCCAACTTCTCAAATCTACTTGCCCCAATATTTTTACTTGTCCTGCCTAGGTTTTTTTCTGGCTGTGTAGTGCTCATGGCTTATATCTTACTAAAATCCTTCCCGTTGACTATTTACAACACTACACAGTATTTATTATTATTATTATTATTATCTATAATTACATTTAAATGGCATTGCATACATGTAAAATTAAATGCTATTTCACATTATTTGACCAGTAGCAGTTACACTCATCTGAACAGGTCAGCCACCTGTTTAAAGCCCGATCACAGTTGAAATCTTGAAATGAAGGGCCTTTAATAGCCAAAACATTAACCTGGACAACATTTTAACAGCTGGTTGGCTCAGATTTTATTCTTTTCATTGCATTCACATGCTGCAGTGGACAGTGGACAATTTAGCTTCAGTCCATGTGTGTTTATTGACAACAGGGTTATAACCTGGACACGTTAGCTCGTTGGTATGAAAACAGATGATTGTTATTACGTGCGTCTGCCCCGGACCCAGATTCAAACAGCGGTGGTGTTAATGAAGCAGCGTCAGGCTGCTAACCGTCAGTTAAACGCTCGGTGAAATCGCGGATTAACGTTAAATATATGACGAGCCACGAGCGATGCAGCTATAACCTATCTACCTATAACACCTGTAAAAATGAAGCAATGCTACCACGCTAGCAAGCGTTAGCTAGCCGGCTATGAGCCACCAAGCTGCTAACTATCGCCAAAAGGCACCATTTAAGTTTTTTTCCCCATGGCATCCTGGATCAAGGCTTTCAGCAGCTTTTGGACGTTTGAGGTAGAAATGTAGGAAGCGCCATCATTATGAAAAGTAGCCGGCGAGTATTTTGATCCCGTCCGTCCCTCTTCCTCTTCTTCTTCTTCTTCTATTGGCGGAGTTACAATGCATAGTAGGCTACCGCCACCTACTGCACCGGAGGTGTAACTACAAGCAACATTCACAGACAGTCCCATTGCTTTTATGAGCGGTCGAGCGAGTCAAAAGCCGAAAAATCCATTTGTGGCGGACATAATTCTTTCGTGGCGGGCCGCCACAAATAAATGAATGTGTGGGAAACACTGCAGTTATACAGGATGAAGGTTGGCTCTAATGCCATTAGAGTTAATCACAGTGCACATATAGACAATCATGCACACTATCATTCATACCTATGGACAATTTACAATTTCCAATAACCAAACATACCCGGAGAAAACCCACGCATGCACGGGAGAACATGCACACTGATACCCCACACAGACGTCCAAACGAAGGTTCGAAGACGTAAATGTCATTGTCGGTAGTAATGTCAAAAACATTAGGGTAGTTTACACGGGCTTGAACAAGAAATGTTTTCATTAACTTGAAATCCTTTTCTCTTCAACTTTCTTGCCTTAGTTATTTTTTAATTTGAGATGGTTTTCAAACTCATTCTGGTAAATTATAGACTATATACAGTATATCCATTCATACAATATATTACTTAAATTTGTTTTAATGTAAAAAAAAATATTTTAATGCAAAAAATATATATATATTTTGTGTAAAAAACCCCACCCAAAAATACAGATTTTGAAGGTCTGGCGGCATTTATCTTGCAGTGGCGGTGCGCCACGATCAATTACATGTAGGGGAAGCCCTGGATGTGCCCCGGCTCTGTATTTTCAAATATTCAGATAAATTATATTATGTTCGTTGTTACCTTAATTTATTTCTTCATGCAGTGTATTACTGTAGCTAAATGGCTTATGTGTAATTTTCCAAAAGTGACTGACAGCTGAAAGAGCATCATGGGTCTTGTGCATGTGTGTGTGCGAGTGTGTGTGTTCACTGTTCCTCTAATGACAGTTGATTGCATTATCATCCATGCTTGAGTGGTTGCTTACCCTTCGAGACGGATAGACCAACTGCCAAACCCCTCAGGCCCTTATTTGTGCGTGTGCATGTGTGTGTGTGACTTGATTGGAGGTGAAATTCATAAATCCTTTTAGGCCCATTCACAGTTTGCCAAGTCAGTAAGGCAAATGTGCACACACAGGTAGTATACGATACACATGACACATATAGATTTATGCAGACACACAGCATTGCAGGCCCAAACACATACATTGCACTTTTAGCTGTGTTTTGCTGGGTATGTACTTTGGGGGATGTTTATAGTTTGTCAAATTGCAGCAAGATAGCTTACGTCAGGGAGTCCCCGATTACATTTGTCTAAGGACCAGAATTTTTCTCAGACACTGTAATGGTAAAAAAAGACACACATGCAGGAGAGTCATGAAATCTAAAAGGGCGAGTGCGTGTTTTGCAGGAACATAAGCCCGAACACTTTGTTTATCTATAGTGCCAAAGATACTTTAATATACTGTAATGTTTTTAAGATGCTATTCCTTACCACCATGGTGGAAAATAAATTCCAAGTTGCATTATCCCTAAATGCCTAAAAAGAATGCCTATGCATGCTACGCACACACCATGTGTGCACGCACGCACACACAGCAAGACGACACAAAAGGTTAACAGCTAAAGCTTCAATGCAGATATCAATACCATTTATACCTAGTATAGAACCATTTTATAAATGATACTAAAATTATAGGATTGATATTTATTATTTTTCTTGTTCTTCTTATTTAAAACATCTATTTTTTTTCAGGTTGCTTTTGTTATTTACAAACTTAGGCAGTAAGATCTCTGGATACAGAAAGGCTTTGAGGGCAAAACACAAATAATGCCAATAGTAGTTTTTGCTTTTGTTAAGTCATTGTGCGCTAGCCACTTAATTTTGTTGAAAAAAGTTGTATATAGCATTCAATACCACACATTGTCTGATTAATAACAATACTAGGAAATTCAAAATTTAATAAGATACGCTTGATGAAAATGTGTTCTTTGTTTAGTTACTTGCTATAAAACATTTTAAATTCTATAATCTATTGTCAAAAGTATCAGATCGGTGCTCTATATCGAATTGAATTCGAGGCCAGAAAATCGAATTGGGATTGGCGGCCAAAAATGTTGTTCAGGAAATCCCTAATTAATACGTGTTACCATTCTCTCTGTTTGAGATTGGAACCCTGGTTCCCTTTTTCAGAGAGCAAGTGTCATTACCCATTGAGCTAAGCTGACACTCATTGAGTACACCTGCAACAATAAGCAGTTTTATGTAAAACTGTATGCTTTCATTATATAAGTGATCTTTGGTGGGCCAAATGAAAGACATTTGCTGGCCAGATATTTCCTGCAGGCCTCCCATTTAAGGCTACTGGCCTAACTGCTATCATTGCCTTTTCATATGTCAATCAGTTTGACTAGAATCACTCACATTGATGCTGGGTGTATATAGTAGACTAGGACAATATACTCTAGGCTATGTAAGTGCCTGATCAAAGTATGTCCAGTAACACTGTTCAAGTTAATTCTGCTATAAATTATAATTTTATAAGAATACTTTGTATTTTACCGTATGACTCTGTACAGCTACAAAACCCCCTGGGTAAAAGCACTGCTTGCTTCTCTAGAGCAGTATTTTTCAACCTTTTTTGAGCCGAGGCACATTTTTTGCGTTGAAAAATTCCGGAGGCACACCACCAGCAGAAATCATTAAAAAACTAAACTCACTTGACAGTAAACATTTGTTGTCGTAATTGTTCGATATGACTTTTAACCATAACCATCAATATAGGTCTTGTCTCGCGCTCCTATTTTGGTGGCTTTTTCTCTCTTTTTGGTATTTCCTGTAGCAGTTTCATGTCTTCCTTTGTACAATATTTCCCGCATCTACTTTGTTTTAGTAATCAAGAATATTTCAGTTGTTTTTATCCTTCTTTGTGGGGACATTGTTGATTGTCATGTCATGTTCGGATGTACTTTGTGGACGCTCCACAGTAAGTCTTTGCTGTCGTCCAGCATTCTGTTTTTGTTTACTTTGTAGCCAGTTCAGTTTTAGTTTTGTTCTGCATAGCCTTCCCTAAGCTTCAATGCCTTTTCTTAGGGGCACTCACCCTTTGTTTATTTTTGGTTTAAGCATTAGACACCTTTTTACCTGCACACTGCCTCCTGCTGTTTCCGACATCTACAAAGCAATTAGCTACCGGCTGCCACCTACTGCTATGGAAGAATGTTACACGGTTACTCTGACGATTTCTAGACAGCACCGACACTCAACAACACTCAACTGGTTTGCAAAAAAATATTTTTAACCCAAATAGGTGAAATTAGATACACACCAGTGTGCCACTGCACAGTGGTTGAAACACTGCTCTAGAGGACACCGTTCCTCTTCCCCTTAGTAAATCTTCCTATCCTGACAAGCCTTGATGCACACCACTGGGGTCACTGCCACACCCCGCCTTTTGGTCTACCTGTCCTCCCAGCCAGCCTGGCATCCAGCTGTCTGGTCAGCCAATAAGGCCAGACAGGCCTTGTTAGCTCAGTCAAGTGTATCTATTCACCCCAAAGCCAACCTTTGCACCAGCATGCTGGCTCCTATAAACCTCTATGCCACTGTATCCCAAGGTCAGCATGTCCTGTGTGTGTGCCTGTGCGTGTGTAAGGATAAGAGGGCGGTGTGAGGAGGGTAGAGTTGTAGATGCGGGGTGAAAAGGATGGAGGGCAGAAGACAGAAATGACAACACAAATGTGTTTGTGTGCGCGTGCATGAAGTGATGTGTTGGATGGGATGGAAAAGTGGGTCATGATATGTGTGTGTGAGGCTCCAGGAGTATTCTTTTGAGCCCCAGGGTAGCCGCTGTCTGCTTCTTCTGTGTCTCTCGCGCACACATTTGCATGCATGCACACACAGACATACACACACCAATACGTTTGCAGTGGCAGTAACATTTGCCTTCTCAGACTGTCTAGCAGAGCACACTAGATAGAAACAGATAAAGTGCAGTCCAACTTTGCAAAGTAGGTCTGGGTGTAGAATATGCATATGCAAGACGGCAGCGGAAGTTGGGCTACAGTATATGATATGTGTTCATAATTGAGAGTGACAATTAAAGGGAACTCTTATCAAAGGTTTATGGTGCTAGGAAAGCAGTGTCTCCAGAGCTCTCCTTCTCACATGAATATATAAGATCTGACTGCTCTCAGCTTCACTGGACTGTCTGCAAACCCAAGCAGGTTACATAGAATAATTCCCAAAGGAACTTCTTAGTGCTTGTAAGCATAATCATTCTTTCATTTCATACTTCAGATAAAATAATTTGGTGTGCCGGTTGCTGCAACGCGAGAGAAAGGCTTTTTTTTTATATGTATATTTTTTTAATACAGTTAGACCAACACAGAATAGTACTACTTAGTTTAACCAAAAACAACACGGAACAATACAGATCAACTTCCTAGGTAAATATGAAATGCAGCTACTAAGTTAAAGTGAGTTGTAATAATAGTTTACACTCCATATTTGTCTGTTTGTCACATCTGCATATGCGGAGTTTGGGAAGTTATCTTATTCCCATCCGGCCTGTTCTTCTGTTTGTGTGTATCCCTGCTCTCTGACCCTGCAGCTGAGCCTTATTTCAGTTCCTCTGTGGGGTGCGTCACGCACCTGCGGTTAAATCAATAACAATACAGTGCAGAATGCCTAATTTTGTCTTTTTTTAGGTCATTTTTAGACCTCATTTGGATGGTAACTACTTCTGGCCAGCTCTTCTTTTACCTCCTCTCTGGATGACAACAGCTTAAATTTATTTTGCTCTATCTGCCTGACACGTGTTAGCTTTTCCTTGCTTTTAACCCTGGCTTTTTTCATCTATGCTTTTTCAATGAATTCACCCACTCCTATAACCCGCTCTCCTCATCTCCATAGTGAGTCTGGGATTGAAATGTGTTATGCATGACCTTGTGTACATGTGTGCATGCACTGACCCCAGGGGTTGCCTTAGCAATGTCAGCCAGGTCTGTTTTATAGATGATTCTGTTGTGGGATCAGCACAAGATATAGGCACACCGAAAACATATGCACATGTAGGACAGCTCATTGATTGAATTCACCTTTTTCAATCAGATTTTTATTTTTTTTCCCCAGAATAAGCTAAGATACATATTCACTTGTGTGAATTATACATCCAATCACATTCAGACAAATAGTCAAATGGAGTCAAAGGTCATTTCACTTTCATCGATATATTTATGTAATATAAAATGTAGGCTATTTTACTGCAAAGGAATTTCCTCATTACTGAAACATGCACGAAAACCAATTTATTTCAGGGTCAACTGTTGTGAAATGAAGTATTTCTTATATTGTAAATATAAAACTAGGTCCATTGTCCTTTTTCCAGTGGGGTGTAGTAACACTTTATAGTAGTGTTTGTATGTTAATGAAATATAATGATTTTTTTATGTCTGTGTGTGCTGCAGGCAAACTGTTGAACAGTGGAGACAATCTCTGAAGGTATTGCTGGTTGTACATGACCTCAAGTCCGATAGATGTCTCCACAAACATAAACACACAGAGCAGGAAATCAAGTAAAAACAGAGTAAAAATTCTGCATGCATGCACTGATCTTGCCTGTGGAAATTAATTCCAATTATCTGGAATGATTCCAGATTTAAAAATTCCCTTTTGGGGAAAAAACTTTTACATCTTGTAATAAGTCTATGTTCTTAAGAGAATACCGGTAGTTGAAACTCAAAAAATGTTAATATTTCATTCATTCATGTCAGCAATTCAACTTCATATGTGATATAAACGTATTACATGCAAAGTGAAATACCGTATGTCGAGTCTTTATTTGTTCTAGTTTTGATGTTCATGGCTTAAAGTTTTTGAATACCCCAAACCCCCTAGAGTTGCTTGTCATATATTGGTTACACCTAGTAAATCTAATTTCTGGAATAAACAAACTTTTGCACAAAATTTAAATTTTTTTTGAGTATCACCTGTATATTGATTCGCTTCATCACATTCAGCTATTTTTTTTAATGATATCTGGCTTGTATATTTGGCTCTAAACCTTTATAATACCGTATTTTCCGCACTATAAGGCGCACCGGATTATTAGCCGCACCTTCAATGAATTGCATATTTCATAACTTTGTCCACCAATAAGCCGCCCCGGATTATAAGCCGCGCCTACGCTGCGCTAAAGGGAATGTCAAAAAAACAGTCAGATAGTTTAGTCAAACTTTAATAATATATTGAAAACCAGCGTTCTAACAACTCTGTCCCAAAATGTACGCAAATGTGCAATCACAAACATAGTAAAATTCAAAATGGTGTAGAGCAATAGCAACATAATGTTGCTCGAACGTTAATGTCACAACACACAAAATAAACATAGCGCTCACCTTCTGAAGTTATTCTTCATTCGTAAATCCTTCGAATTCTTCGTCTTCGGTGTCCGAATTGAAAAGTTGCGCAAGCGTGCGATCCAAAATGGCCGGTTCCGTCTCGTCGAAGTCATCGGAGTCAGTGTCGCTGTTGTTGTCCAGTAGTTCTGTGAATCCTGCCTTCCGGAAAGCTCGGACCACAGTTGTGACCGAAATATCTGCCCAGGCATTTACGATCCACTGGCAAATGTTGGCGTATGTCGTCCGGCGCTGTCTGCCTGTTTTAGTGAAGGTGTGTTCGCCTTCGGGCATCCATTGTTCCCACGCCGTTCGCAGTCGTGATTTGAATGCCCTGTTGACACCAATATCCAGCGGTTGGAGTTCTTTGGTTAATCCACCCGGAATGACGGCGAGTGTTGTATTTGTGTGCTTCACTTGTTTTTTGACACCATCTGTGATGTGGGCGCGCATAGAGTCGTATATCAACATGGACGGAGCTGTGTGAAAAAAGCCACCCGGCCTCTTCGCGTAAATTTCCCTTAACCACTCGCTCATCTTTTCTTCATCCATCCATCCCTTCGAGTTAGCTTTTATGATGACGCCGGCTGGAAAGGTCTCTTTTGGCAAGGTCTTCCTTTTGAATATCACCATGGGAGGAAGTTTCTGGCCATTAGCATGGCAAGCTAGAACCACAGTGAAGGACGACTTCTCATTCCCTGTGGTGCGAATATTCACCGTACGTGCATTTTGTAGTCTGGTCTTTACAGATGTAAACACACAAAGGAAATGAAACGAAATATCCGCGCGTTTCTTTTTCTTCCGGGGGCGGGTGGTAGCTTACAGTAGAAGAAGAAGCGCTTCCTGTTCTATGGGGGCGGGTGCTTACCTTGGCGGTTGCTTGCGTAGAAGAAGAAGCGCTTCCTGTTCTACCGGGAAAAAAGATGGCGGCTGTTTACCGAAGTTGCGAGATCGAAACTTTATGAAAATGAATCGTAATATTAATCCATATATAAAGCGCACCGGGTTATAAGGCGCACTGTCAGCTTTTGAGAAAATTTGTGGTTTTTAGGTGCGCCTTATAGTGCGGAAAATACGGTACTCAGTAGCCATAGTATCCATAGTGAATAAACAGTAGCTATAGTGAATGCTTGGTTTTGTGGTTGCAACCCAGCAATTTAGGATTAAAACAGGATCAAAATTGAATTCACACTTGGGGATGACATTTTGTGAGTATTATGTCAATTGTGAATAACCAAGATGTTATTTTTTTAATAGTTTTTTGGTAAATTGTTGTTTTAACAAGGCTAGCCAGAATGTGGTAAGCATACGCTTGGTTCGCTGGATGGCAGATGGGGGACAGCTTAGCAGTAAAATCTTGGCAAACAATTATTTAGTATTCGGAGTGCCATTTTGTCTTTGTGATGTCTTTGCTATTAAAACCAGCTTATGTGTCACCCTGAACTACAAGCATTGTCCTTGACTCTATCACTCCAGGTGAAAAATCTGGGTGTCATTTTCGACTCTGAGCTAAGTTTTATACCACATTTTAAAAATAGGTTTTTATCTTCTTAAGAATACAGTCAGAGTTTGCCCTTTTTTTCTCTCAGGGCAACACACAGATGCTAATGCATGTTTTATCACAAGTCGTATAGACTACTATAATGCCCTGCTTTTGAGTCTTTGTAAAAAGGTTATTGCCCCTATACAATTGCTCCAAAATTCACCTGCACATGTCCTGACGAAGATCAGAAGGTGGGCCCACATTACACCAGTTTTAAAATCACTGTATTGGCTCCCTGTTTGTTTCAGGATCAATTTTAAGGTTATTTCTATGGTTTATAAATGCTTTTATGATGTTGGGCCTTTTTATCTTTCAGATTTTATTTTACCCTACAAATCTTCGCAGACCCTGAAATGCTCTGGCCCAATCATTCCAAAAGTCAAGACACAAAGTAACGAGATGGCATCTTTCCACTATTATGGCCCCCGTTTATGGAACAGCTTGCCAGAGGACCTCAGGGCTGCAGAGAACGATCATGTTTTTAAATACGGGCTTAAGACCCACCTTTTTGATTCGGCTTTTAGCTAATATTCATTTATTTTATTGAAGTCATTCAAATTTTTATCCTATTCGTTATGCTCGATTTTATTTAATTGTATTTATTTATTATATTTTTTTACTGTATATATATATATATATATATATATATATATATATATATATATATATATATATATATATATATATATATATATATATATATATATATATATATATATATATATATATATATATATATATATATATATATATATACATACATACAGTACAGTACAGGACAAAAGCTTATACACACCTACTCATTCAATACGTTTAGATTTTATTTAATTGTATTTATTTATAATTTTTTTGTTTTGTGTTTTTTATATATATATATATATATATATATATATATATATATATATATATATATATATATATATATATATATATATATATATATATAGTACATGCCAGAAGTTTATACACACCTTCTCATTCAATGCGTTTTCTTTATTTTCATGACATTGTAGATTGTCACTGAAGGCATCACAACTATGAATGAACACATGTGGAGTTATGTACTTAACAAAAACATGTGAAATAACTGAAAACGTGTTTTATATTGTAGTTTCTTCAAAATAGCCACCCTTTGCTCTGATTACTGCTTTGCACACTCACTGATCCAAAGAAGTGTACCATAACGTTCAGACCTGTGCATTTCAAGCAGGTCACCAATGCGCAATCATGGTGAACACACCTTTTTTTTAAGCAGACACACGTTCTCACGCTTTCCAGGGTGCTTATCTCACCCCTAAGGAACTTTTTTCATCAGATAAGTCAACTGTTTTTTGCGCACATCTGCAGTTACAACATCTCACATAATTACCTGATGGCTATGATATGCAAAACATTTGCAAAACACTCTCTTGCCATTGGCTATACCCTAATTCCTATGCAAATCTTTCTAGAGATTTCCTCATTAGTTTCTTATAGTTGTTGAAATACTGTGTGTGCAAACTTGCCTGCTAAGTCATTTAGGTACAGTAATTTAGGGAGAAACTCAAAACAATTGTATTCAGGGTTGTTTTTAAGTACTGCTATATTACATATATTTTGCTTTATTGGAATTATTTTTAATGCCATGTTATCATATTTATATTAACTACCTGACGGCCAGCTAGGTAAACCAAGTTTTATATTCTTCTGTCTTTCTGTAGATGACCCAACAGAAGCAGACCTATGGCTCCTGAACAGCTGCACCGTCAAAAACCCTGCAGAAGACCACTTCAGAAACTCAATCAAGTACTATATACACACACTTTTCCCACTGACATTTTACATGCAAAACCCTATTTATTATTCATTTAAATATTCATTTAAAGTTAACCCATCCAACCATAGCTTATTATAAATAAACATATTTCTTGGGACTGCTAAACTGCTATATGGGTGTTTTCACCAAATCTTTTCCACTTGTGTTTTAATGCACATTACACACACGTGCACACAGAATGGGAAACAGGGCGCTACATTTGCATAAACACAGTGAAATTAGGGTACAAAGTGTTTTGCATTTTGATTAATTTTCCACCATCATTGGCACACCCACACCTGGCGGGTGTGTGCTTACTGTGCTAGTGTGAGCAAACAATGAGTCACTGGCTGGGTGACTGCAATTTTTTGCTGTTTGCTACTGAAAATAGATTATGAAATAGAAAAGATAATTTTAGTGGAAAGGTTGGGCATTTTCACTATTTAATCAGAACCTACAGAATTTTGCAAGCTTCATTGTGATTGTTGTCGCCTAAAATGTCTGAATTAGCAGATTTTTTCAAAATGTTGCTGCAAAATTTTCAATGTTTTGAAGCTTACTTTTTTCAATAACATAGCATCAGGGTAGAATTTGATCAATTTGTCATCAATGTTGTTCTGTAAAGGCAGTTCAGGACAAATCTGTTTGGTTTTTATTGATTTGATTATTAGTTTACACACACATACATGCACACAAACACACACTTTTTAATACAATACTCAACAAAAATGCTTAGTTTTACTAACTTTTGCCACTTTACTGTATATTTTAAAGTTACTGACCTTGTGTATTTCGGTACGGATGTGGATGTGATAGCGTCAGTAGTGGTCACTTGTGGGTCTGTCGACAGCTTCCGGGCATCTTTTGTTAAAGTGCCGGTCAAGTAATAACTTTGCTTGTAGTCCAAAAAAATGTACCACCACTTTCATAGAAAACATCAGGAAACTGACTTGGATGATTTTTAGCTGTAATGTTTGTGAATGTGAGTGTGAATGTTGTCTGTCTCTGTGTTGGCCCTGTGATGAGGTGGCGACTTGTCCAGGGTGTACCCCGCCTTCCGCCCGAATGCAGCTGAGATAGGCTCCAGCACCCCCCGCGACCCCACAAGGGACAAGCGGTAGAAAATAGATGGATGGATGTTTGCTTTACAGGATGCTTTAGTATTGTGTAATCGCAAGATTTGATGTTGCAGTGTTTATTTAACAATGGCTGAAGCAATATTCCACATCTTTATTATCACAATAATCCAAAGGCTAACATATAATGACTTTGCAGCACTCGTCTTCATCACTGAGTTTTAACAAAAAAGTAAATTTGCATCAAAATGATGAAGTCACTTTTGCAGCAATGTTGCGGAGATTTAGGATAATTGGAAGAAAGCAACAAGTGCGGGGATTGTCTGAATTTGCGCAAATTGGCGCGATCGCGATATGTGAATTCCCAGAGAGACTGTTTAAGATGCTGGAAAGAAACAGTAATAAAATCAGAATCAGATACAGCAGTAACCAGTGGTAATTTTGTTGACTAATATTTTCCTCCGAGTTATTGTCACTTTTTCTTATGAAAATAAGACGATTAATAATCTAAACAAATACACGTTGACTGAAAAACATTTACAAAATATACTGACAAAATTTATGTCAACAAATAAAAACAAGATGAAAATGTTGACAGGAAGGAGAGTCAATCACACACTTGTCCTTGTAAGATAAAGAAGTTGGATTTCTACATCTCACAAAACAAAACTGGATGTGTTTAACATGTCCCACATCGTGTGCACCTGTGAAAAAGTGAATAGGACACATTTCAGTTTTGACATTATATATGTAAGTTAAAGCAAGTTCTATCGTATTACTTCTTTACAAAAAATTATCAAGTATTTTTGTCTTCCTCAAGGAATTGTTTATCTAATAGTAAATCTAAAGGCATGGCAACTTGAACTGTGGTTCAATGTGCTTATGTCACACGCACAGCACAAAGAGGAAGTGGATGCAGTTTTTCCTATTTAATTATTTATTTGAGGCCGATATTTATTAACAAACCAAAGGCTCCAGCCCCCTTGCTATCCTGAAATGTACAAGCTGTAGGAAATGGATGGATGTATGGACAAAATTTGCCATGCCACGAATGTGTGTTTTCTGCTTCCGGTTCTCCTGCACTCACAAACAAATTATGATGAAAGTATCAGAATGAGAATTAGAAATACTTTATTAATCCCTGAGGGGAAATTCTGATTTTCAGCACGATCCCATTCACAGAACAGGAACGCTGATTGGTCTGCCAACTTCCGGCGCCCCTTAGCATCGTAACTCTGTTTTACAACACACCAGTGACGTGCGGTGAGGTTCATGACTGGTGAGGCACTGACTTCATCACAGTCAGATTTACAAACATATGAAGCCTAATGAGTATCTTATTCACCATTTGATTGGCAGCAGTTAACGGGTTATGTTTAAAAGCTCATACCAGCATTCTTCCCTGCTTGGCACTCAGCATCAAGGGTTGGAATTGGGGGTTAAATCACCAAAAATGATTCCCAGGCGCGGCGCCGCTGCTGCCCACTGCTCCCCTCACCTCCCAGGGGGTGATCAAGGGGATGGGTCAAATGCAGAGGACAAATTTCACCACACCTAGTGTGTGTGTGTGACAATAATTGGTACTTTAACTTAACTTTAACTTTACACATACAAACTGTAGCACACAAAAAAGCACATTTAATTAAAAAAACGTTATTATGGTCTTAGCTTTACTTATAAGTGCGGGAACAGTGGTGTTCGTGTTGGAGGAGTTGTGAATGAATGAAATATGAAATCCGTGCTGCAGTCTGCAGGTGTACCTAATGTTGTGTCCCTGCAGTCCTTCACGTACGGCTCCTCCGGCGCGAGCATTGTTGTTTTTGCACTTTTTGGCTTCTTGTTAAGTTTTTTTGGGTGGATTCGGTCTTGCACGTGGAGGGTTTGGGTGTGGCTTTGGTTGGTGTGGCGCTCCCGTCGGGGGGTGCATTAACCGGCACCAGGAGGCGGGATTACTGCGAGCATCAGCCAGTGCGTCTTCGCAGCAGTTTTATGATTACTCAGCACAAGAAATACGTTACACACATACAGTTGTTGACAAAATACACTGTACATTATATACCTCAGCTAACTAAACTATGGAAATGTATAATATAATTCATATAGCAATACGGTCTCACTGCACAGCAGGCCAGCAGTTAGCCGAGTCATTGCGCAATCCATGTTGAGGCACTGAGTGACGTGCCTCAACTGGCTGCTGATCACCGCACCGTCTCTTCTCAGTATTTGAACGGCAAATGTGAAAATTCAGCGATTTTGAATAAAAATAATTTAAAACTGGTGAAGTTAAATGGAAAATAACTTTATAGTATAATCACTGAATACATATAACAATTTAATACATTTTTTTTCTTTTTACATTTTTTTTCTTTCTATGATGGCAGGTGAGGCAGGGCCTCACCTGCCTCCAGTGACCGCACGTCACTGCAACACACATACATACCAGATTTGCCAAAGACGTAGCATAAAAAATATAGAAAAAGTGCCTGAAAGATATTCATTGGGATTGACCTGTGGAGCAAAAAATTACTAACGCCATCATCCCTGACCATACAATAATGCGGCTTTTGCGTTAAACAAATGCTTTGCAGGTAGAGTAGATAAAGGTTCTTTCAAATAAAGTTGAAATAGTCCTTATCTTTAATATTTTTTGTTTTAGTCGAATACATTTACTGTTATTTTAGGTCACTTAAATGTTGACTAAAACTCAATCAATTTAGATGACTAAAATGTGACTAAAACTAAAATAAATTTTTGTCAAAAGACTATGAATAAAGCTAAATCAAAAACTGCTGTCAAAATGAACACTGGCAGTATCTCAACATAAATATGTAATTGGTTCTGTCACGGGGCTCTTAGCTCAAAAAACTTGTACATCAAATCGTCTCTCATTGAAATGTAGTGCTACATTCAATAGAATGTAGCACTACAGTAGTTTTATTAAGTAACTCTGTCAAACACACCATCAGCAGATTTTTCTTAATTGCATAGCTATAAGCTATTGCTAGTGTAGGACCGGATGTTTTTGGTGGATCTTACGTTGTTCACTGTGACATTTGCTACACCAACTAATGGCGGGGATGCTTCTAACTCATGTTTTTGCTTGTAACTTAAAGTATAACAATTAGCCGATAGACCGTTCTTATCTCAAAACACTTAGGTTGAGGTATTACTGTAGTTAAAAGCATGCTATTAGTAAAAATGTTTACCCCCAAATTAAAATATTTATTTAACCTAAATAATCTTTCAGCACTTATTTTCACTTGTTTTCACTGTTTAGAGAGAGAGAATGCAAATGTATTATTTTCTATTATGATATATCTATTTTGGGCAGTACGGTGGGAGAGGTGCTAGTGCGTCTGCCTCACAATACGAAGGTTCTGGGTTCGATCCTGCGCTTGGGACACTCAGTTTGCATGTTCTCCCCGTAACTGCGTGGGTTCCCTCCGGGTACTCCGGCTTGCTCCCGCCTCCAAAGACATGCACCTAGGGATAGGTTGATTGCCAACACTAAATTGGCCCTAGTGTGTGAATGTGAGTGTGAATGTTGTCTGTCTATCTGTGTTGGCCCTGCGATGAGGTGGCGACTTGTCCAGGGTGTACGCCACCTTCTGCCCGAATGCAGCTGACATAGGCTCCAGCACCACCCGCGAACCCGAACGGGACAAGCGGTAGAAAATGGATGGATGGATGGATATATCTATTTCTATTATTTCTGCATTTTTTGCCAAGTATGTATGTGTGTGTTATTGGGGTTAAACTTGTGAGAGAAAGTGAGGAAATGGATATACCACTGGGCAAACCCATATCCAGTGTACTTTCTATGTCTACTGTTTAAGCAGGAGCTCAGGTTTTATATAAGATGTTAATATAGTGGCGTGTATAATAGGATTACTATTTTGGTGTAAGTATGTATGTTTTCAATGCTAAAATCCATAGCTGTATGTTTTCAATGCTAAAATCCATAGCTTAATTCAGTGTCCGGCATCTTTCAAATCAATGAAAGCAGAATGTGTTAAAGAAGATGTTGCTCAACAGCGTGTAATTAAACATTTCTATGCGCATGCATTTTAGCATGTGTTGAATTTCTCCACTTGACTGTTTCTAGTAATTTATGTGATCAAGGGAATGTGTGCTTAATGAATTAGAACCAAACTCAGGGGTCTGTACTTCAGTTTTTAAAATAAACCAATTCCCATGTTTTATTTAGATTCATTTCATTATACTTTTAATATTCATGAAGCAACCATAAGAGGGAGACAGGAGAAAAAACAACATTCTTTTTTAATTGAAAAGGGACACACAGCACACAGAATGAACACTTGGATTGAGTCCAAATTGTATATGCTTTGCTTATATTGTGTATTTAGCCAGATGTGAGCACTGGCGTTGCAAGTAATTACTGTGGCCTCTGGAAACACTCTTCTGTTGGCACCGTGTTGCCTCCACAGACTTAGACTTTTTCATTTTTGTGCAATCAGTTGCGATAACTTTCTTGTGTTTTTCTGTGTGTTGGAATAGTGGGATTGACAAAGTTTCTGTGTTTTTTGCAATAGAAGAACCCTAAACATTGTAAGATCAAATGATGTACTCATTGTTCTATTTCTTTGAAAAGTAATACTATTGAATACTTAATTGTAATTACTATAATTTGAAGCTATTTATTTAGTTAATTTGCTGATTTAATTACCAAGTGCCAGAGCATTTATGCTTTTTTTTTTTGCTTTATAGTTATGAGCGTTGAATATGCATTATAGCCCGAAGCTGCATCTGCTGATTAATAAGATGTCCACTGTTAGGCAAGTGATTTTACAGTAGACCCAGGGCAAAGAAATATACAGAATATATTAAAATATATCGACATATATATTACAATGACAAAAAGACAGTCATCTGACTGCATCGCAATTGAGCATGTATTGCTTTTTCCTTTACTGAAAGTGAAACATTGAAATTTAGTAGTTCATAAAGATTGCTCATATTTTTTCAATCCTTCAAAAGTAGCTACCCTAATTCATCTGCCTGGCGGTATACTATTAAATAACGTCGAACATATGTACAATAAAAATACACTCTGATAATATATTAACACATTGTCAAAACCCTAAAACTGTCCAAAATTGTCCAACAATTCATAAGGATCAGCTTACAATTTAAAACAGATCAAATTGTCACACTTTAAAACATGTATGTGTAGTGTGTCTTTAGGGTTGTTGTGGATACCCAAACAGTCGTGATATTGCTGTTGAGCCCCGGTGTGGATTATGTAGACGTGCCGAATTAGCAGCCTGCAGAGATTCTTTGTTACATTTTAAAATTAAAAAATAATTTGAGTGTGTGTGGCATATTTAGGACTTACGCTTGATTTATGCCAATTGTCTATGCATTTAGCTTGTTAGCTTCCTTGGTCGTGAGTAAACGATGACAATTGAAGAGAGGGTTCTAAAACTGTGTTTAATATAATAATTACGACAGTCACTTTAATTACGAATCCTGATTTGAAGCTGAAGTGTGTCAAGCAAGAGGCTTTGGTGGAGTTAGCTGACATAGTGTAAGGTGGCACCTTAATGCAGTAGCGTTATGTAGGCTTTATTAGATTGTGAACAATATACATTTCTATGGGTGTCTCAGATTTATTTGCTTTCTGCAAATGGTCCCGGAATTTAACAATCGCGAGTACCAGTGATTTACTGTGTACAGGGTAGTGATGTCCCGATCCAGGTTTTTGCACTTCCGATCCGATACCGATATTGTTTTTGCATTTCCGATCCGATACCGATACTGACCGATACCGATTCTGACCGATACTGGCCTATCCGAGCATGTATTAAAGTTTAAAGTTATTTAGCCTACTTAGTTGTCAGAATCATGTTGAAAAGGGTTTTAGTACTCTTGATAACAACTAGCCAGCTGAATTAGGGGAGTTTGAATAATACACAATAGTTGGTAACAAGAAACTGACCTATTTATTAAAGGATAAACACAAAATAGACAAAATTATACATGACAAACAGAAATGGCATCATTGAACTAGGGCTGGGCGATATGGCCTTTTTTTAATATTGCGATATTTTAAGGCCATATTGCGATACACAATATATATCTCGATATTTTGCCTTAGCCTTGAATGAACACTTGATGCATATAATCACAGCAGTATGATGATTCTATGTGTTTTGATTGATTGATTGAGACTTTTATTAGTAGGTTGCACAGTGAAGTACATATTCTGTACAATTGACCACTAAATGGTAACACCCGAATAAGTTTTTCAACTTGTTTAAGTCGGGGTCCACTTAAATTGATTCATGATACAGATATATACTATCAGATATATACTATCATCATAATACAGTCATCACACAAGATAATCACATTGAATTATTTATATTATTTATAATCCAGGGTGTGGAGGGGGGCGCCTGATGTAAGTGTCAAAAAGACAGCCAGAAGAGTTTGATATGAGAATAAATCTAAAGTTAAAATATAGGGTAGAAATGCACCCATTTGCAGGAAATGTAGTCTTGATTTTCAAAATTTTCTTTCAAGGCTTGCATGTCTACATTAAAACATTCTTCTTCATACTGCATTAATATATGCTACTTTTAAACTTTCATGCAGAGAAGGAAATCACAACTAAAAAAATCACTAATTTTTTCATACGTTGTTGATGTGGAAAGTTTTGCCTCTGCATTTTGATGGTGTGGACGTGTGGCACCGAATGGAGATAAGCGTCTCAACAGACGTCACAATATTTGAATAATGATGACGAAAACTGTTTTCTCTGTCGTGTCCGTGTGTCGAAAATTGTTACGCGCTTATTTTTTTATTTGATTTTGTGCGTGGCATACATTTGCCGTGCGCAGAGGACGCTTGAGCAGGCGCGCACCTTAGCGGCTGCGCTAGCATCACAGCTAACGTTAGCCATGCCGCTACCTCGCTCTCTGCTGGGAGAGGACGTATACGTATGTGACGTATGACGTGACGTGTGTAAGAAGGTGCGCTCGCTGTCTGTGAGAGGGAGACACAGGAAAGAGTGAGAAGAGCCTGTCGTGTAATGCCAGCAGCTAAAAGCAACTGCGTGATAATTGTGGATGTGTTGAAGGTGTGCTGGAAAATGCGGAACGGAAATTACAGAGCAGCAGAAAAGTGGAATGTATTATTTAAATAGGTGCGTTGGAAAACACAGACCGGAGGTTTTTTTTAAACTGGATCTGGATCGGCATTTTCCCATGCCTTGCCGATACGCAATTTTTGGCAAATATCGGCAGCCGATCCGATCCAAATATCGGATCGGGACATCCCTAGTACAGGGTGTTTCTAAAGTCTGGCCACAAAGGACATTTTTAGTTATTGCATCAAGTTGAATCTGGCAAAGCGCATCAACCTTTGCATCACATTGATCATATGCATCATATGCATTTCCCCATGTTGAGACCTCTGGGACACCAGGTAGATTGCACCAGGTAGGTTGTGTTTCGGTAAGGCTAACTTTTTTTTTTTGAGTGGAATGGGTTTGCCTTAAAGGTCGTTTTGAATAAAACTGACAAAGAGCGTGACTGACATTAAGGCCATTAAGGACAGAAATGTTTCCTTTCCCCTTTTGTACATGACAGCTAGTTATAAACAGTCTGAAATCGGCAGTGACCTTTCCAATTTTTTTTTTTTTTACTCAGGGCAGTTGTTTTTAGTCCATGTTCACTGACTCCCACAGATAAGACATGGATTTTTAGTTGACTGGACATACACACACACACACACACACACACACACACACACACACACACACACACACACACACACACACACACACACACACACACACACACACACACACAAACCAGCAGACACACATGCACTTGCTGCTCGGGGCTGGTTTTGGTACAACCCAGGAATTGGCATTAAATCTGTCAGTTCTGCAGGGCATTAGCCTACATTTCAGGGTACACACTACACAAAAATACTCAGTCAGGGGTGAGACCAGCAGAGTGAAAAGGCAGAAAGGGGTGAAAAGTATGTATTCACCAAATTTAGGCAACAATGTGTTGGTTTTAGGCAGCTTCGGGCTGGTCAAGGCCGATCCATGCAAGGATCTATCAGGGATGCCAGACAATAAATGCTGGTTAAGGATGGATTAGCAGTAATGTGTAATAATACACAGATTTCACTACTTTGGCTTTTGCGCTTTATTGTGTTATTTTGGAATTTATAAAATAGATTTATTAAAATTATTTTTATAATTACAAAACTCATCATTGTCCTGCTAACATACCACTGCGTCAGATCATAAGATTCATGCATTTTAGCGTGAACTTGCATGCAGTTTTGGACTCCTCTCTTGGCGGGGTCTGGCTACATCGCTATTTGTAGTACGAGTTCTATTGTATTCAGAATACCTTGTTCATACCATGGGGACATTTAGATGTCTGTAGCAACAACAGAAAAAGAGGATAAAAAAAACAATTAAAGAATCACAATAATAATAGAGACTAATGTACCTACTCAGTGGCCTAGTGCTTAGAGTGTCCGCCCTGAGATTGGTAGGTTGGGAGTTCAAACCCCGGCCGGGTCATACCAAAGACTATAAAAATGGGACCCATTACCTCCCTGCTTGGCACTCAGCATCAAGGGTTGGAATTGGGGGTTAAATCACCAAAATGTATTCCCGGGCGTGGCACCGCTGCTGCCCACTGCTCCCCTCACCTCCAAGGGGGTGAACAAGGGGATGGGTCAAATGCAGAGGACAAATTTCACCACACCTAGTGTGTGTGTGACAATCATTGGTACTTTAACTTTAACTTCAATGTATTAAACGTAAGGTGGCTGGTGGCAGTTAATACAGACTAAATTATCTGTGAATATTGTATTTCATACAATAGTTCCTAACTAAAAGTTTGTTTTTCTTTTTAAAAGACATGTTACATGTTTAAACTGTTGTATTTGGGGTGCCAAGTACTGAGTAAATTGATTTCAATAATTTTCAATGGACGTGGCTGATTTGAGACGTAAGTCTTTTGAGTTACAAGCATGGTTACGGAATGAATTGCGCTCACCAGTTGAGGTACTGCTGTACTTATATATGATTATTTTGTTCTTGTTTAGTGAAGGTGAGGTGAAATGCCACGAATGTTTCAGTAGGATTTGAGTGGTCAAAACAAGCATTCTTCTATTGTTGCCACTAAAATCAACAATGTCAGATTCCTGATTTATCCCTTTTAAAGACCATTGTACCTTGAAGGTTTGATCTGTGCCTTCAGGAATGTACAAAGGCTATCACCGTGTATGCATGTCTTGCTGCATGCAACCTCACTCTTTCCTATTCAAGCCTATCTTGTATTCTTGTCAGTCGTCATGGTTTCCATAAGGACAAGTACATCCTTTTTTTTTTTTTTTAAAGGAGCGCAGATTGATGCAAAATCCTTGGCCATCCATCCATCCATCTTCTTCCGCTTATCCGAGGTCGGGTCGCGGGGGAAGCAGCCTAAGCAGGGAAGCCCAGACTTCCCTCTCCCCAGCCACTTCGTCCAGCTCTTCCTGTGGGACCCCGAGGCGTTTCCAGGCCAGCCGGGAGACATAGTCTTCCCAACGTGTCCTGGGTCTTCCCCACAGCCTCCTACCAGTCGAACGTGCCCTAAACACCTCCCTAGCGAGGCGTTCGGGTGGCATCCTGACCAGATGCCCGAACCACCTCATCTGGCTCCTCTCGATGTGGAGGAGCAGCGGCTTTACTTTGAGCTCCTCCCGGATGGCAGAGCTTCCCACCCTATCTCTAAGGGAGAGCCCCGCCACCCGACGGAGGAAACTCATTTCGGCCGCTTGTACCCGTGATCTTGTCCTTTCGGTCATAACCCAAAGCTCATGACCACAGGTGAGGATGGGAACGTAGATCGACCGGTAAATTGAGAGCTTTGCCTTCCGGCTCAGCTCCTTCTTCACCACAACGGATCGATACAGCGTCCGCATTACTGAAGACGCCGCACCGATCCGCCTGTCGATCTCACGATCCACTCTTCCCTCACTCGTGAACAAGACTCCGAGGTACTTGAACTCCTCCACTTGGGGCAAGATCTCCTCCCCAACCCGGAGATGGCACTCCACCCTTTTCCGGGCGAGGACCATGGACTCGGACTTGGAGGTGCTGATTCTCATCCCAGTCGCTTCACACTCAGCTGCGAACCGATCCAGTGAGAGCTGAAGATCCTGGCCAGATGAAGCCATCAGGACCACATCATCTGCAAAAAGCAGAGACCTAATCCTGCAGCCACCAAACCAGATCCCCTCAACGCCTTGACTGCGCCTAGAAATTCTGTCCATAAAAGTTATGAACAGAATCGGTGACAAAGGGCAGCCTTGGCGGAGTCCAACCCTCACTGGAAACGTGTCCGACTTGCTACCGGCAATGCGGACCAAGCTCTGGCACTGATCATACAGGGAGCGGACTGCCACAATCAGACAGTCCGATACCCCATACTCTCTGAGCACTCCCCACAGGACTTCCCGAGGGACACGGTCGAATGCCTTCTCCAAGTCCACAAAACACATGTAGACTGGTTGGGCAAACTCCCATGCACCCTCAAGGACCCTGCCGAGAGTATAGAGCTGGTCCACAGTTCCACGACCAGGACGAAAACCACACTGTTCCTCCTGAATCCGAGGTTCGACTATCCGGCGTAGCCTCCTCTCCAGTACACCTGAATAGACCTTACCGGGAAGGCTGAGGAGTGTGATCCCACGATAGTTAGAACACACCCTCCGGTTCCCCTTCTTAAAGAGAGGAACCACCACCCCGGTCTGCCAATCCAGTGGTACCACCCCCGATGTCCACGCGATGCTGCAGAGTCTTGTCAACCAAGACAGCCCCACAGCATCCAGAGCCTTAAGGAACTCCGGGCGGATCTCATCTACCCCCGGCCTTGCCACCGAGGAGCTTTTTAACTACCTAAGCAACCTCAGCCCCAGAAATAGGAGAGCCCACCACAGACTCCCCAGGCACTGCTTCCTCATAGGAAGACGTGTTGGTGGGATTGAGGAGGTCTTCGAAGTATTCCCTCCACCGATCCACAACATCCGCAGTCGAGGTCAGCAGAACACCATCCTCGCCATACACGGTGTTGATAGTGCACTGCTTCCCTTTCCTGAGGCGGCGGATGGTGGTCCAGAATTGCTTGGAAGCCGTTTTCCATGGCCTCACCGAACTCTTACCATGTCCGAGTTTTTGCCTCTGCGACCGCTGAAGCCGCACACCGCTTGGCCTGTCGGTACCTGTCCGCTGCCTCAGGAATCCTATGAGCCAAAAGAACCCAATAGGACTCCTCCTTCAGCTTGACGGCATACCTCACCGCCGGTGTCCACCAACGGGTTCTAGGATTACCGCCACGACAAGCACCAACTACCTTGCGGCCACAGCTCCAATCAGCCGCCTCGACAATAGAGGCGCGGAACATGGTCCATTCGGACTCAATGTCCAGCACCTCCCTCGTGACATGTTCAAAGTTCTTCCGGAGGTGGGAATTGAAACTCTCTCTGACAGGAGACTCTGCCAGACGTTCCCAGCAAACCCTCACAATGCGTTTGGGCCTGCCAGGTCTGTCCGGCATTCTCCCCCACCATCGCAGCCAACTCACCACCAGGTGGTGATCGGTAGAAAGCTCCGCCCCTCTCTTCACCCGAGTGTCCAAAACATGAGGCCGCAAATCCGATGACACAACTACAAAGTCGATCATGGAACTGCGGCCTAGGGTGTCCTGGTGCCAAATGCACATATGGACACCCTTATGTTTGAACATGGTGTTCGTTATGGACAATCTGTGACGGGCACAAAAGTCCAATAACAAAACACCGCTCGGGTTCAGATCCGGGCAGCCATTCTTCCCAATCACGCCTCTCCAGGTTTCACTGTCGCTGCCAACATGAGCATTGAAGTGCCCCAGTAGAACGAGGGAATCACCCGGGGGAGCACTCTCAAGTACTCCCTCGAGTGAATCCAAAAAGGGTGGGTACTCTGAGCTGCGGCTTGGCGCGTAAGCGCAAACCACAGTCAGGACCCGTTCCCCCACCCGAAGGCGGAGGGAAGCTACCCTCTCGTCCACCGGGTTGAACTCCAACGTGCAGGCTCTGAGCCGGGGGGAAACAAGAATTGCCACCCCAGCCCGTCGCCTCTCACTGCCGGCAACGCCAGAGTGGAAGAGAGTCCAGCCCCTCTCGAGAGAACTGGTTCCAGAGCCCTTGCTGTGCGTCGAAGTGAGTCCGACTATATCTAGCCGGAACTTCTCGACCTCGCGCACTAGCTCAGGCTCCTTCCCCCCCAGCGAGGTGACGTTCCACGTCCCAAGAGCTAGCTTCTGTAGCCGAGGATCGGACTGCCAAGAGCCATGCCCTCGGCTGCCGCCCAGCTCACATCGCACCCGACCTCTATGAGTGGTGGTGAGCCCATTGGAGGGTTGACCCACGTTGCCTCTTCGGGCTGTGCCCGGCCGGGCCCCATGGGGACAGGCCCGGCCACCAGGCGCTTGCCATCGTGCCCCACCTCCGGGCCTGGCTCCAGAGGGGGGCCCCGGTGACCCGCGTCCGGGCAAGGAAAATCTGGGTTCCTTGTTCGTTTTCTTCATAGAGGTCTTAAATCCTTGGCCCTTAGCCCCCAATTGTAGTTGTTAAAGATCCCTAAATATTCAGCACAACAATTGACTGGGGTGGAGATGTTCTCTTGGGTGGGGTGGAATTTGGAAATAATCACATGGTGCCACCAGCAATAACGATACATATGTCATAACATATTATTGGATATTTAAATGACAATCACATTTGGCTGCTAATGTATGCGGTAACATATTGCAAATTTACTGTTAATAATTGGTTACGTTCTGTTATAGCATGTTTATATCAACACTTCTCTTAAAATGTATTAAGCACTTATTCTTCTGTTTGACTACTTCATATTGTCGTAAATTCTAGTCTGTAAGTCGCTTCTTTTTTCCTACGCTTTGAACCCTGCTTCTTATAAAACGGTGTGGCTAATTTATGATTTTTTCTTCACCAATGGCCATAATGTTTTGAATTTAACAAATTGTTTTCAACAGACACTGAAAAGCTTTGTTATCGTTTGTGCTATGGTGCCATCTTTTCGATTAGTTTGATCACTGCAGGTGCTGCGTAGTGAACGTTGACAGTATTTCTTTCTGTTTAGTGCTTTTAACCGGAAGTACAAGTGCCATTCTGTCTTCTAGTCGTCCATTCCGTTTCTACTCCGTATGGATTTTTCATGCATCACTCCAAGAAATGTTTGTAAGTTTTACAATAATTAAAACTATTAATTTTTACTAAACCGTCTCATGTATAATGTCTGTAGGAGTGTTTTCATGCATATTTGTACGTGCTATCGTCATGTAATCAAGCTAGTGTTGTTAGCATTAGCTAGTATGCTAACACATTTACGAGTGTTTTGTGTTAGTATTATTAATTTACATTGTCATTCTGTTTGTATTGTTTCAGTTTTGTAAATTCAAACGGCACTGTGGACTTATTGAGCCAATTTAGCTGATTGGAGAGTTAGCTTCCGTAGCTAGCGGGTCCATGACGATGATTTCTGTTTTATTTGATTAACTGTTTTACTGCCATATTACAGACACCGTTTGAAAACAATTAAAGTAGGTAAATAAACATTTACAAAATCTTTGTGTAAATAACTCATTTTACAATGTATATATCAGCGGCTTATAGTGCGGTTAATATATGCTAAAACATTTTTTTCTTCTAAAATTTAGTGGGTGCTCCTTATATACCTGTGCGCTCAATAGTTCGGAAAATATGGTAGTTTTGGGCGATACTACAAATTTGGGTATCGATCCAATACCAAGTTACAATGGCTGTATAGTGTTCCGACACGTGACTTCCTCCGGAAAAGTGAAAACCAGTGGTGGTTAACGAAGCCAAGATGCGTGCAAACTATCTGAGTACAAAAAAAACTTAAATTTTCCTGCAAAAAGCAGATACAAGCAAAAAATCCAACTATAAAATGGAATAGATTCCTATACTCTATCAAAAAAAAGATTTGTCGAGTGATCTCAAGGATTATATGTCAGTCGCATTCTCAGAGATATCAAACTATTTTGCTCCAGACGCCATTCTACACAACGAAACAGATGGAAACTTGGAAAAGCATGGAGATCTACAACTTCTTTGTGTGTGGCTGGGTCAAGGAAATTGTTATCAAGACTTTCCCGGATAAATATGCATTGTTTTTGCTCGTGTACGGTTGTATTTAATAATTTAACTTTGCGTCTACTGATATTTGTTGCTGTTGCACGCGCCATTTTTGAATAGCGTGTTTTTCCCCATGTTCATCAAAATATAACTATAGATGTCAACATTGTGTATGTGCTGAAAGCTTCATTTATGATTGTTGCCTTTGGTTAAAGCTAAACTCTTAATAATGAACATTAAAAGCATATTACCGGTAAACAAACCTAAATGATCACTGCAAACTCATTAATTCTTCAACTCTGCTCCCTTGGACGGGAGTGTTTGCTGCTATTCTTGTCGTTTCGTAAAATCTTGCACTCTTCCTTCCTTTTTAATTACCTCTCGAGGAACTATGAAGAAACGTTTATCCTTTTTGTGATTTGACCGATTTGTACAGCCGAAAACAACACACGCATAGGGCATTTTTTCTTTGTGAAAGGTTAAATGGCGTCTAGTGATGGGTGCTGGTTAGCGTCTTGCATGGCAGCTCCCTCCATCAGTGTGTGAATGTGTGTGTGAATGGGTAAATGTGGAAGTAGTGTCAAAGCGCTTTGAGTACCTTGAAGGTAGAAAAGCGCTATACAAGTACAACCCATTTATTTATTTATTATTTAGTACCCATTGAATACAGAGCGAGCTTAACCACTGCCGTGACATCAGTAACACCCCAGCAATTGATCATACCAATGATAATACCAATACTTAACTTTTTAAGATTGAGTGATTTAGTTTTTAATCATAATTTGGATCAAAAAACATAGAATGATGGTGCAACAATAGCAATTCCATATTTTTTTTAATTATTTCTTACTATTGGCTCTGATTTAAATCATTTGGTTTTTGCCCTTGAAGCACAATAACAAAATTGACAATATATATATCTGATAGTATACATGGTACTATTGATATTTGTATCAATCTGCCCAACTTTGTTTGCATTCAAGAGCTTTAGCTTGCGGTTAGCATATCCTCCTATGTTGTGTAGTGTAGCATTCTTAGCTTTTTCTCGTCCTTCAGAGATGATACTTGCAAGAAACATAGTTTATTTGCTGCCATTGAAGCAATGCTTGCTGACTTAGAAGTAGCTTTGCACTGTGAAGGGACATTAGACACTCGCGAGAAGGTCACAGTGTGTTGGAGATGTGTTCATTAGCTTTTGCGGGACACAGAATGTGTCATTAACATGCATTATCATGTTATAACGATAGTATTAACAGCTCTATCGTCAGCCAAATTTATATCGTTCATATTCATATCACACAACCCTAAGCATTGACCACAATTAATTTCTTGCATCCCCGCTATTATCCAGATTTGCAATTAAATGTAAAACATTCTTCTTTAGCTTAGGTCCTATCTCTTTGCAGCAAATGATCAAGTAGTTTCTGGGAAATCATCACAAAACTGTGATGAAAACAAAACCTCCTTGCAGAAAGTGAAAGAATGTTTTTTCATTCAGGTGCCCTCTTCATACAGCAAAGGTAGAGAGCATTTGAGTCAGCCCACGTTGTGTACGTCCTAACAGACCTTTTAGTACAAATCAGGTCAGCACTTACCAATTCTTTACCTAGAAAGACTCATCCTTTTAAAGTAATGCACCTTTTGTCAAGACCGATTCTGTCACTCGACTTTCTGTTTAACCTTCGAGACATTAAGCTCGACAAAAGTCTGATGTAATTTTGTGCAATTTACATTGTAAGTGAAATAACATTCTTAGCCTTATTTTAAGCTTGTTTATCAGAGAGGCGATAGGCAAAGCAGGCATCAGAGTGGATGACGGTAATGTGATGGAAGGCTAATAATGTTTAAATCTCTGTCTCTAATGGACTTGACTCTTATCAGCTCTGTTGGCTTTGAATGGCCAGGTATTAGTTGCTCTCATTTCCACAGGCACTGAAAAGTTTTACTGGCTTTTAGTAATGGCATGCAAAGTCAAGAGGACAATGATTTTAACAGCATTGCTACAGGGGTAACTTAGCTGTGTTTGAACAGTTTTTAGCGGTTTACTTCTTGGAGGGAACTGTTTTTAAACAGTCTCGTATGCACATTGAGAATGTTTAACCCCTAACAGGTTCCATTCTTCTTTCTGATAAACGTGCTTTGCTCCAAAACCAGAGAGCATTTTTGGCTTTGCACATACATGAAAACTGAGATGTTCAAAGCCAACCTTTTCTGTCTCAATCACTCCATCTTTGAATGTAGGAATGCATGCAAATGGTACATTCGTTTTATGATTACTTTATACAGCCAGAGGGTACTAGTGAAGGAGATTACTAGAGGTCTAGCAAACTCTCTACACTACTGAAAGAGCTTTGATTGATTGAAACTTTTATAAGTAGATTGTACAGTACAGTACATATTCCGTACAATTGACCACTAAATGGTAACACCCGAATAATTTTTTCAACTTGTTTAAGTCGGGGTCCATGTAAATCAATTCATGTTGTTCTGATTGTTTCAGATGGGTTTTCTGCCCAAGCTTAAGTTTGAACATAGCAAGAGTTTTAGCCCATATTCATAACCATTCCAATAGGCCTTTTGTTGTGATGCTTTATTTACTAGGTATTGACTTAAAGGAGTCTTTTTCCTCTTTTTTTTTCTACATTCAAAACACTTCCTTGAGGTCTACATAACATGTAATGGTGGTACATTGGTCATAATTGTGCATAGATTTTCTTTTATAGACCATCTTTAAGTTGCTTTCCGACTCTCATCAGAATGCGTCGCTTTGTTGGCGATCTTATTTAAGTGCAAAGCCCTCTTCCAGGCCAAGTCCCCTTAGACTGTCTTCTCCCCGTCAGCCATGTTATAGTTTTTAAAGCTTCCATATTGAGTCTACTGACAGATATAAGCTAGAATTCTACACTATTTTTTATTAGAAATGGCACAAGTAGAGGATTTTAGCATGCATGTGTATGTACGAACCAGTCTGCCCCACAACAAGACGAAAATAAGGAACTTATTAGGGATGTAACAATATTGTAGACATCGCGGTATTGCGGTTTCAAAGTCTTCTCAATAATGTCGTGATGAGTGACTGTATCAAACGAAAACTTTGAGTACATTTTTTTCTGGTGCTTTGGTTTTCGGCGGGTGTGAAATTAAACTAAACTTCCCAGAATCCTCTGTGCATTGTGGGAGCGGCAAAGTGGGGTTGAGGGACGCGGTAAGCAGGAAGTGAATGTTCGTAGTGGGTAAGAGGAAGAATTTTTTTGGACATTTCCTGAAAATGTCATCAAAAGTCATGTTGCTAACGAACACACAAACAAACCCTGGTGAAAACATAACCTCTTTGGCGGAGGTAAACAAACTCTGCATTCTGTAAAGCAAAGCGCACTACTTTTGTCTCAAGCGTTTCCAAGGCGTCACGGCACAGCGCACAGAGGGAAATCGACCCTAAAAAAACTGTACAACGCAGGAAATACATGTAAACTGAAAAATAACTTGATGAACCCTAAATCCATCCATCCATTTTCTACTGCCTATCCAGCTGCACTCGGGCGGAACACAGGTCACACCTTTTGACAAGTCGCCACCTCATTAAAACATCACCCAAAAAAGATATTTGAAGCCAGCAAAGCTAAACATCCAGGGATGTTTACATTTTTAATTGAAAGACATCTACTATAAGTAATTTTTTTAGATATTTGCTTGAAAAAGTAGATGTTCCTACATAATTATTTGCACTTAAAAAATCATGATTGTAGCAATAAATGTGATTAGAACTTTTGAGCATTATATTTTTGTTAAATTAAAGTAAGAGAATAAGCAGTAGAAAATGGATGGATGGATGGTGTTAAACCTAAACATTCCTGTCACTTCATTTTACACATAATGGTATTTTCTTTTTTAGACATATACCACAATAGCATTGTTCTCTGGCCTTATAGGGGAACTGCACTTTTTGGGGAATTTTGCCTATCGTTCACAATCATTATGAAACACATGACGACGGATGCATTTAAAAAAAAAGCATTCTGACTCGCAAATAAACGTAAATAAAAGTGGTCAACGCAAGGTCCTCTATTCCACCTACCGGTATAAAGCCTAATTTTAAAAAAACATCCAAAAAGCGCCAACAACACTCCATTTACATTTTGTGACTTGAATATTAACCAAGTATTAGTCATATTGTTATTATAAGCGCTAACACAGACAAGCTATTTACAGCGGCGCCGTGATCACGAGCTTGCGTGCCAATGTTGACATGATTGACAGATGAGCTGCTTCCCCGTTTCCTTGCTCGTCAAACTTTATTGTAGATCATAAATCATGCCTCTCACCTGGAAAGTAGAAGTAAGAGGACGTATTGCGACATGTTGGTACGCTTTGACAGCCAATTTACACCCAGAAATGGCGAGAACGACACAAAAAAAGATGCTTTGTTTCACCCCCCTTTTCTTCGTGAGGATTATGAGTCATTCTTCATCTAAAACAAGAATATGTGAACATCCTAGCATTTGGTATCCTAATTGCTCAGTAAGGAAGTTTTATTATGTTTGTTGGCTCTTATAAAGTCTGCAGTGATACGTTTTTGAAATAAAGGCCGCGTATGCTTCAAATGATCAAAATACGTAAATATTAAACATTATTAATGTGCCCGTTTCTACATCACATATATACTTAAACCATGTATATAAAACCTAAATGGATGCCTTTGGATGTTTTTTTAAGGGCTTTATACAACTGGATACAAAATGTTGGACTCGTTTGGGTAAACCTTTACCATACATGGAGATATCCGCTGATCTAACTAAGGCAAAATACGTCACAAAACTCTAAAATGCCTAACGACTCATTTAGAGCAAGTCTGGGCGAAGGCAAGATTGTTTTATACGGTAAATATCGTCATCATGCCTCCATTATTTGATACATTTTTTTCGAAACATCTCAAATACACAAAAACTGGTAAGCAAGCAAACGGTAAGAAAAGCAGTTTTTTTTCTATAACACAGTTCCTTTAATTGGTCAATTCATTGATTGAGACATCTGCTGAAATAGATTTTATGATGGATTGATTTATTGCACGTTGAAACATTTGAGGCAAAAAACACAAGTTCTTAGACATTCTGTCTAACGAAGACCAAAATGAAGTCCTCTATTGAAAGCTGGGCTACATACTGTACATATAGTTGTCTGCAGAAATAAAGTTAGATATTTAACAATATGGGGCAGCACGGTGGAACAGGGTTTAGTGCATGTGCCTCACAATACGACGGTCCTGAGTAGTCCTGAGTTCAATCCCGGGTTCGGGATCTTTCTGTGTGGAGTTTGCATGTTCTCCCCGTGACTGCGTGGGTTCTCTCCGGGTACTCCGGTTTCCTCCCACCTCCACCTCGGTTGATTGGCAACACTAAATTGGCCCTAGTGTGTGAATGTTGTCTGTCTATCTGTGTTGGCCCTGCGATGAGGTGGCGACTTGTCCAGGGTGTACCCCGCCTTCCGCCCGAATGCAGCTGAGATAGGCTCCAGCACCCCCCGCAACCCCAAAAGGGACAAGCGGTAGAAAATGGATGGATGGATGGATGTAACAATATGAACATTTTATATCACAGATACTGTAACCAAATATTATCATTCTCATAATTATTATCACAGCATTGTTGAATGTGCTCAAAAAGTACTTATACATGCACTGAAATCTTTTAACCAAGTTTTAAAAATACATTTAATAAAATAAACATAAAATGTACTTTCCTTGGCAGAAGACACATTAAATATTGTTCTGACTTCTTCACAGTCCTATTACAGTATATAATTAGAATATGTTTATCTTCTTCCATGGAAAGTTGTAAATGTTTTAGATAGTTTTTTTTAATGATAAAGGTAAAATGAATGTTGTGTGCTTCACTTTCGGTTTTAATGACGTCACGCGAGTTCACTCCCTGTCGTTGACCCTGTTGTCATATTCTTCCCAGTATAGAACGATCACTCAAAGTGCAAGAAAATAACAGGAAAAGACGGTAATGTCTCTGATGTTCATGTTAGCATTTAAGCTTGTCCATTAGTTGATCAAAATGCAGATATCAATTATGTTTTTTTGATAATCTTGATTCAAAACTGTACTACAATGTCGGGAGTTTTACCGCGCTTTATCATTAATACCATTTATTGTTACATCCCTAATTAAACTATCAACTAAAGTTATCTGAAAATACAGTATTCTCTTACTACTTAGTGGTATACTTATGGAACGTTCGGATCGTAACCCCTGCGATAATCAAGGGAACACTGTATATAAAAAAACATGTTCCTCCATAGTCAGTCAGGGAAGGCCAATCGCTATGATGGGCGAAGTTCTAAACCACCTCTTTTTACTATCATAGTTATGTTGGTTTGCTGCTAAATTGGTTCATTTATGAGTTCATGTGGTTTCTTTGATATTTAAATGACGTGAATGATAATGTTAGAACCTACATTTAGAACTAAGTATCAAGTACCGTACATTTAAACCTGTTCAATGAATTGTGAGACATGTTAATGTCTATTTTCAAATTGAGGGAGTCCGAATCCCACACATGGTCAAACTGGTATTCGTCTGTATCCGTATGCTGTTGTGTTACTCATGGGATGTGTGTGTGTGTGTGTGTGTGTGTGTACATGAGTGGTTGGTTAAATGAATGGCTGCATAATCACAGCCTGTCACATTGTGGCTGTGGCTTTTATAAGGCTTTTCAGAACACCAGTCACAAATAACCCCAGGCTTTTATCCGTTCACAGTCTCAGACGGTTGGTTGCTTTTAAGACACCCCACAGGGCTCCAATGTTTTTCCTGCCGATTCTTGATTGTGGATTTAAGCCATTAGAGGACAAGTTAATATAGGATTGGAGATAGAGAAGGGACCTTTCACCCTGGTGTGTTGCAAATGACTGAGTCTATACAAATGAATCCCAAGTCAAATTCTGCGTTTTCTAAAGGGATTGAGCTAGGGTTTAGTTTTGGTGCTTTAAGAAATCGTCTCATCCATATGGAAGGGCTCAGTAAGCATACTGGCTGTTTCAGTTTCTAAAAGAATGTGCCTAAGATAAGAGTTGAACTTTTAAAATAATTAGTTTTAAAACAAAACTACACATGACAATGACTGACACAAGTAATTGACAGTTTTTTTGGACCCTTGATGTTAAAAAAAACATCAAATTTGTTAAGCGTTTGTTAATGTATGTACCCACTTAGCAGGTTTTGTAATAATTCATATAGTCTCTAATGTGTACTTTTTACTTAAAGTTGATGACTTCTGTACTTGACTTGTGACTGACAGTTTTGAGGGAAGTAGTTATTATTTACCATTGTGTGCATTCGCCCTTTAGGAAAGGACAGGATTAGCTGTGTTTCATGTTAATAGCTTTCTCTCCTTCTGGAGAAAGAGTCTCAATCTTATGTGAGCTTTTAAGAAACGAGGGGAAGCTAAATCCCTCAGCGGGAGGCTAGATGGACCTGTCACGTGATTTCTTCTCAGGAAACACTGACATCTTATTAAGACGCAAAAGCTACTGACACCGGAACGACTGGAAGTGGATTTACATTTTAAATATTGAAATTTTCATACTGTATCATTCCAGAGTCACAATTTCTAAAGTAATCCTCAGAAATAATTTCTTCATCTTCAAAGTTTAATTATCAGCTTAAATCTGTTATATATTATAGTTGAACTAGCCGTACAATCTATGTTGCCATAAGTGTTTATTTAAATACCGTAAAACTTTCAATGCTGAACACAATCTATATAGATAGTATAGCCATAGATAGTAAAATACGAACGGTCACTAGTATAAAACCTTCATAGCATAAATATGTTCAGTTTATCTCTTATTACATATATGGAACTAAAACACAATCTAATATACCCTAAAAGAGAAACTAAACACATCCAGTATATACTATAAAACCTTCATGAGCTGTACTGACAGTGTTTTAATAACATTTTAACATTCTTAAAAGATGGGCGATAGACATACTTGCCAACCTTGAGACCTCCGATTTCGGGAGGTGGGGGCCAGGGGCATGGTCGGGGGTGGGGCGGGGGGCGTGGTTGGGGGCGTGGTTAAGATATATATATATATAAGAAATACTTGACTTTCAGTGAATTCTAGATATATATATATATATATATAAAAATAAAATAAATACTTGAATTTCAGTGTTCATTTACAAACTACAACTCACAAACACTTAAAAGTTAGCCTCCACCATCAGAATGTGTACTTAAACTTATAAAGATCACATGGATATTATTCAGTGAGTTGATTCACCAAAACTAACCTGTTATACAGGAGGAAAAAGCACACAAGACGTTTTAATTGTTCACAGACTGGTCGCGCTCATCAGAATGACAAGACACTTCCGGTCTGTAGGTGATAGCATTCAATTGGGAAGAAACGCCCTACTGCCCCCTACTGACCAATGTGAATCCTGATAAATGTGTAATGACAGCTCCAAAAACGAATTCAAACCACAAAATAAAATAAATAAATCAACACAAAAATGTGACACATTATGGGTGGGTCACATATGCATGTACAGTAGATGGCAGTATTGTCCTGTTTAAAAGTGTCACAACATTGCTGTTTACGGCAGACGAACTGCTTTACGGTAGACACTGTTGTTGTGTGTTGTCAACACGTCACTCAGGTCCGCCTGAATTTCGGGAGTTTTTCGGGAGAAAATTTGTCCCGGGAGGTTTTCGGGAGAGGCGCTGAATTTCGGGAGTCTACCGGAAAATCCGGGAGGGTTGGCAAGTATGGCGATAGATGGGCACTCGGGCGGAAGGCGGGGTACATCCTGGACAAGTTAAATTACCAATGATTGTCACACACATACTAGGTGTGGCGAAATTATTCTCTGCATTTGACCCACCACCCTTGATCACCCCCTGGGAGGTGAGGGGAGCAGTGGGCAGCAGCGCCCGGGAATCATTTTTGGTGATTTAACCCCCAATTCCAACCCTTGATGCTGAGTGCCAAACAGGGAGGTAATGGGTCCCATTCTTATAGTCTTAGGTATGACTCGGCCGGGGTTTGAACTCACGACCTACCGATCTCAGGGCGGACACTCTAACCACTAGGCCACTGAGTAGTCACCACCGCATCATTGTTATTTGAGTTAAAAAGGCTCCTAATTTTAGTGCTGAAGTATGCAGTAACATATTATGTAATTCCCTGTTGTTTTATTTTCTCAAAACTATGAGTAATCTACTGGCTAATTTTGGACGGGTGTTGTTCTTTTCCCGTTTGTGTGGTGTTTAAGTTCCTGTCCAGTACTGTTATTTTGTTCTTTCACTTCCCCTGTCTGTCTCCTGTGTACTGGCTCCCACACCTGTACCCGGTTGCTAATCAGTCTCCTATTTCAGTTCGACGCTGTCTTCCTGACGGCGTCGGATCATTATTCTGCTTACCGCCTCATGTTTTGAGTGTTCATTGTTTCCCAAAAGAAGTTCCGTGTCGTTTGCTCTTTTTAGCTGCACTTGCCTTCGTTTGTTCTTTTCTCTATTCATTTAGTGAGTGTGTTTTCTGTTTTGTTTTTTGTTTTTTTAAATAACATTCTTTTTACTCACCTGTTGTCTGCTGCATCCTGGGGTCACTGTGTCATTTGTCAGTGTATTGTGTTGTTGCGCCCAGAAGAAGTCACAAAGTACGACCCTCTTTAATTTTTATTGTCAATCTTGTGCCAAGAACATGTTCAATTCCGACACACATTCTTTCGTGCACGTACATGCCTTTTTCCTCTCACACACAACACTTCAATCAATCAATCAATCAATGTTTATTTATATAGCCCTAAATCACAAGTGTCTCAAAGGGCTGCACAAGCCACAACGACATCCGCGGTTCAGCGCCCACATAAGGGCAAGGAAAAACTCACAACCCAGTGGGACGTCGAGGAGAATGACTATGAGAAACATTGGAGAGGACCGCAATTGTGGGTAAACCCCCCCCCCCTCACACACACACACACACACACCCCTAGGGGAGACCGCGGGTGCAATGGACGTTGAGTGGGTCTGACATAATGTTGTGAAAGTCCAGTCCATAGTGGATCTAACATAATAGAGAGAGTCCAGTCCATAGTGGGGCCAGCAGGAGACCATCCCAAGCGGAGACGGGTCAGCGGCGCAGAGATGTCCCCAACCGATGCACAGGCGAGCGGTCCACCCCGGGTCCCGACTCTGGACAGCCAGACACTTCTCATTCTCCGTCAATAATCTTTCAGGCACAGTATATTTACACATTTATGAACTCTGAACATGACCACACGGATTAACATCAGCACGTGGTTAACTTAACAATAGTTATTTAACAGTTTTGTTTATTTACAATTACATGTTAGCTCTTTCTTGTCCCATGTCCCGATTGGCTGAAAAGCGTTGCAGATAATAATAGCGTCCTCTGCCACGAGTCGTTCAGAAGTTTCACAGTCCATCTTCATGAAGGTATTTTCCTCTGGTTTATAATTGAAAGTAAACGGACGATTGTGAATGAATAGTTCCAGTGTAGACATCGACATTGATGTTGTGGTTCAGTGTTTGACGTCAATCGGCAAAGGAAGGAAACACACAGTATTTGTCAACAACAGCTGCAGTTGCTCCTTCTGGACACACACTGCCCCTTAGGGTTTTGGAAGACAATTACAAGTCTCGCACCACCCCCCACTGAAGAACTATAAATCAAACAAGACACCGTCAGGGTGCACACAAGCTACGCGATGCAAGAGTATTTTCCAGCCTTTATTCTCTGGCAATGCAGGTGCGTATATTGTGAGGTGGACCTACGATGGATATCCGCCACGCTTTCATTAAAATTCGTTTACAAGCAAGGTCGAACTGAATGGGCCAAACTCGCATTTGTGACCATAAATAATAAATACATCTTTAAGAGTTGCGTGTGCATAGGGAGCTTAACAGGTCTCCAGAGAAGGTATAACATTGAGGCACGAGCCGCGATAGAGGAAAATCGAGTCAACAATCTTTTTTTTTTAAATATCGTAATAATCTGATTACAATATGAAATCGATTAACCGTGAAGCCCTAAATACTGTATAAAACATTGTGTCTGATGTTCCATTAGACTAGGTAATTTTGTCATTTGCACATAACTGTAAATTTGCCAGAAATGCATCATCACAATCATTCTGAGAACTAAGTTGGTTTTTTTTGGTCAATTTCTTTTGTCAGAGCTACAAACTTCGGAAAAAATGAGCCCTGTTAAGAAAAACACAAATGTTCACTGCAGAGGATGCTGTTTCTCTGGAAGATATTCAGCGACACAGAAAAGATAACAACATAATAAGCACTAACATACTTTCCCCCCTTACTCTTAAAGGTGAACTGCACTTTTTGTGGGTAGTGTTGCCTATTGTTCACAACCATTATGAGAAACAAGCACACGTACCGTATTTTTCGGAGTATAAGTCGCTCTGGAGTATAAGTCGCACCGGCCGAAAATGCATAATAAAGAAGGAAAAAAACATATATAAGTCGCACTGGAGTATAAGTCACATTTTTGGGGGAAATTTATTTGATAAAACCCAACACCAAGAATAGACATTTGAAAGGCAATTTAAAATAAATAAAGAATAGTGAATAACAGGCTGAATAAGTTTACGTTATATGACGCATAAATAACCAACTGAGAACGTGCCTGGTATGTTAACGTAACATATTATGGTAAGAGTCATTCAAATAACTATAACATATAGAACATGCTATACGTTTACCAAACAATCTGTCACTCCTAATCGCTAAATCTGATGAAATCTTATACGTCTTGTCTCTTACGCGAATGAGCTAAATAATATTATTTGATATTTTACGGTAATGTGTTAATAATTTCACACATAAGTCACTCCTGAGTATAAGTCGCACCGCCGCCCGGCCAAACTATGAAAAAAAATGTTGACTTATAATCCGAAAAATACGGTATGTCTTTTTTTTTCTTTTTTTTTAGAATTTTGAAGATGATAAATGCTTGGAAGATTCGGCTAATGGAAGTCACCTTTGTAGCCTTCAAAACCTTCTAAAACAACTTTTATATACACATTGCAAGTATACACGTTCATAACAATATGTAATATGTACTAGGGCTGCAACAACTAATCGATTAAATCGATTAAAATCGATTATAAAAATAGTTGGCGATTAATTTAGTCATCGATTCGTTGGATCTATGCTATGCGCATGCGCAGAGGCAACTTTTTTATTTATTATAAACCTTTATTTATAAACTGCAACATTTACAAACAGCTGAGAAACAATAATCAAAATAAGTATGGTGCCAGTATGCTGTTTTTCCCCCCAATAAAATACTGGAAAGGATAGAAATTTAGTTTGTCTCTTTTATCCGATTATTAATCGATTAATCGAAGTAATAATCGACAGATTAAACGATTATCAAATTCGTTGTTAGTTGCAGCCCTAATATGTACAATATTCACCATATTTTGGTAATTTTAAGCATTGCCGGAACTGATTTTCACAGCACATTTATTTCTGTTTCCATAGGAGCGCACTTCTGACTTCAGGCAACAATTGTGTGTTCCTACTTTCAGAAACAAACGCAAGTGTGTTGTAATCATGGCAGACTTGGTGACAGACAACAAATATGAATATTTTTGGACAAATGAGGATATACAACCTTATTGTTTTGAAGCTGAATTTACAGAGGATGAACTACTGCTTCTAGAAGCAAGCACAAAGGAAGGTTGAAACATTGGAGCAGACAGAAGCTGAGAGTTAGGTTGGCGTGCCTTTGATGCTGTAAACGTGGCTCTTGAAGCCATGCTATTTCATAAATGGAGTGCTTATCCAAAATAAACCAGAAAAAAACGTCCCGGGCCAGTTGGACCAAAAACACAACTGTCCATCGAGTGATTCACCTTAATATTGATCATGATACACGCATCATGTCATGTGTGTTATTTCAACTACATACGCTGCCGAGTTAGCTGTGTACAAACAAAACATGAATTGTGGGCTAATACATTCCAGATACTGTATTATAATTGTTCATGTTTTTCCAGATTGGTGTCCTATCACATTGTGTTGTGCATTACAAACTCAAACGGCATTCGGGTGCTGACGTAGCTAGCTTTTACGGAAAATCTCGAAGCATGCCAACTCAGCTGGAAAAAGAGCTCCTCTGTGTTCGCTCTTACAATAACAATGTCGCCACAGCTTGGTTATTATACAGTTTACGAAAGGTAAATTAAGTATTGTTGGCGGTTTTTGAATATATTTTTAAAGTGATTTAGAGGTAGAATTTATTTCTTCAATAAGCTGCTTTGCTAGCCACCTAGAACAAGCCATTTTTTACATTGTAGACTGCAAACTTTAAAACAAAAAAGCTTTGTCTTCTTGTCTCTCATAACAATTGTGAACGTTAGGCAAAAATCCAAAAAAGTGCAGTTCCCCTTTAAACTGGCACTTTTCCATAGATGCAAAACTACTACCGTATTTTTAGGACTATAAGTTGCAGTTTTTTTCATAGTTTGGCCGGGCTCCAGTGCGACTTATATATGTTTTTTTCCTTCTTTATTATGCATTTTCGGCAGGTGCGACTTATACTCCGGTGCGACTTATACTCCGAAAAATACGGTACTTACTAAGGCATGCACAGTGTGAGAACCATTGGATCAAATGGTTGTATCTGCATAAATAACTATAAATAGAAATGCCATACTAGAGTCAGTTCCTTTTTGTCGAGGCCACATAGTTTGATGTCAGGCATTAATAACCAAAAGTGATACGGTATTATACATAACAACATAACATGACTTACTACTGATGATGATCCAAAACGGTTTCCACCGAACAAGATTGGGCAGCTGATGCATTTCCAAAACTGACAAATGAAAAATTCACTGTTGTTTCCCCCCAAAGTTGCCTGATATGTAAATGTTGTCGTAATGGAGTTGACAGATTTCAGGTAACTATAATTTTTTTTGTTTATTAAAGATTGATAGTTGAGAAGAGTGCACTTGGATGTGTTCCAGCTTTCTCCTTCAGGTCATTTTTCTCTCAGCTGGTGATGACAGATGAGCACAAGGTCACTCAATTACCACTCTCTCTGTCTATCATTCTCTCCTTCACTTATTCTCGCTCCCCTTTTGCACCTCCACACACTCTGGTGACTCCAGTTCTGTCTTCCTTAGTCATACGAGCTTGTCTTTAGTCTTCGGTTTCACATTTGAGCCCCCTGAGATATTGTTGGATGTTACTGTATTGATGCCACTGACAGGCCTGTCTTTTCTTAGAAGAATGAGCTCACAGTAAAACTGTGTTGTTACACTCTAAAAGCAATACATCTAGGGTGTTTGGGTGATTATTTTTTTTCAAACTGTAGATTTAGAATTTTAATCTAATCTGTTATAATCAGATTCATATGTGGTTTATGAGTCTTATGAACACCTCATTTTAAAGGACAGTGTTTTAAATGAGGCAGTCCAGTAGAGGTCATGTCAATCAGCCTGAGGATTTATGGACTGAACATATGGTTAAAAAATGTTGGTACAACCAGCAGCTGACTTAATAGAGATTTAGTATAAGTGGTTGTTTAAAACACTAACTCTATTCAGTAACTCTTATCTTATTGCTTAAAGTAATATTTATTGAATCAAGCAAAAGTTATAGGAATGTCTAAGCTTATTAACTGCATTTTATACATTGCCTTGGTAATATAGTTTTAATATTGGTAAAAACATTACAGGTTAATTAGCCAGTTATTTTTTTGTACTTATAAATAAATAAATCCATTGTAATATTACAATTTAACTACCTGAAATTACGTAATGATCTAGCTTGAGACTGAGACTGACCGTTCATAACACAATGCTTTCCATAGCATTGAGAAGATTTCCAGCATCAGAGAGCGTGTTAAAGATGTGATAGAAGATACTGCACAGATGGTAGACAGGTGGTTTTCACAGACACATACATGGTATGCATTGAGCTCAGTAGGCGTTAACCGTTGACCTCAACTACTTAAGCCATCTTGAATGTGATACCATTCAAAATCAATAACTGCTGTGTTTTGACAAAATGATATTTATTGACTTCTTGAGGAAAGTCTTTGTCAACTGCAACTGGTTGAACGCAGACCTAAAAATACTGTTATGACTTTTGACCCCAGCGACCATATCATGCAGCGTGCAGCGTAGTCGACTGTATTGCCATCCCTCTTTAATAGTACTAGGTAACCACCACTTTTTTATATTTCAAAGACTCAAAAAATTATCCACATAGACTACCGTACATTTTTCACTAGGTATACTTAATGGCTAGATTAGCTTTGATACTCTGGCAGGTTGCTCTCATTACAGTATTATTATATATCCATCCATCTATCCATTTTGTACCGCTTATTCCCTTCGGGGTCGCGGGGGGTGCTGGAGCCTATCTCAGCTACAATCGGGCGGAAGGCGGGGTACACCCTGGACAAGTCACCACCTCATCGCAGGGCCAACACAGATAGACAGACAACATTCACACTCACATTCACACCCAAGGCCAATTTCAGTGTTGCCAATCAACCTATCCCCAGGTGCATGTCTTTGGAAGTGGGAGGAAGCCGGAGTATATATTATAATATTTAAATAAATAAATTATGAATATGTTATTTTCATTCATTTCCTTGCTGTTAGCAGCAGCAGTGTTACAAGTCTACTTATTTTAAAAACATTTTGAATTTACTAGCAAAGTGAGTTGCAGTCTTTTGGACTTGTTTTGAATTTGTGGTTGCGTATTTTGGCTTGCTTTTTAGTCCCCGCAATAAACCAAAACACGACTGTGCTGTTAGGTACACAACGTTTTTGGTTATTGCACTGCCAGTTGACTTGGCACGCCCCAATACAATAGGCTCAAATTTAACCACGGCAACCGCGGCATTTGCCGTGACCACCGTTGTGAAATGCAGGAATGCCCTAAAAAATTTACCATCATTGACGGCAATAACATGCCGTGACCGTCCTTGACTTTTACTTGTTAATGGACTAGGGTTGTAACAATAAACAGTATAATGATAAACCGCGATAAAATTCCAGACGGTTAGTAATACCGTTTAAAATTTTATTTACCGTAAAACCGTCATTTATCAATGCATTTTAGGCAACTGCTTACTTCCTGAATACTGAAGCGCCGCAGCATCTGCGCATGTGCACTAGAGCCGTTCGGCTCGGGAGTCATGGAGACTTCATTCAAAATGTTCCCTCCGAGCTAATGTAGCCGATTACTTCGTTTCACTATATTTCAATCGCTTCTACTTCAGCGGAGTCTCGGTGTGCGATTTAGAGCGCAATGCTGTTGGAGGAAAAAAAAAATTTGATTTTGCAGTTTCATTTTGAACTTGCAGCTAGCGTCCTTCAGTCAGCTGCTGGGACTGAGAATTACCATACAGTGTGTCGTGAACGTTGCCACAACTTGTTTGTAAAGTCTGTAGTTTGTTTACTGGGATGTTCACTCGTCCTTTATTTAACTGGTAACGTTATCATCGTTCAAATAACATCAGTACTAGCTAAAATGTTTTGTCATCTCATCTAATTGAACGCAGGCTGAGTTGACGGTGAGGCACAGAGATTGTGTATTAGATGTGTGAGGTAACAGTCCTCTTTGTTTTTGTTGGCCAAACTGTTGCACTGAAGTACATGGTTGTTGTTGAAGAACAAAGCTTGTTTATTTGACTTTATCTTTGTTAGCCAAACTGCTTTGTGTTTTATATTGACATCAACAAGTAAACAGCATTTTTTTGACATTACTTGTTTTTTTTCATTCCACAAAGTAATTATTTTAATAACTATTCATGTGACATAGCATTTTGTTAATGTTTTATGGTGTACAGTTAATTTCGACAGATTTCTGCTCAAACTCTCAGTGGATATGTCCCAATACTTTATAAATAAAGTTGATTTGATTTGATTTGAATACCGCATGTACATGTACACACATTAGTACATGTAAATGTCTGTACTTATCTTAAAAAATACCTCTCTATGTAAATGTAAAACTAGAGATAAAGGCATCATGTAATAAAAAATCTGACACGCTGATAGTATTAATGAACAAAAACACAAATATTTGTCTTTAAATATATAGCTCTAGAATCTAGAGCATTTTTATTAGATATTACAAATTACATGATGGGTCACACTCCAAAACTGTTTTACCAAACATAATGTATAATCATGATTTCAATATTGATACAAATAATCTTAATTATTATTTTGCCCATAACTGTGCAGTCCTATGTGTAAGACTAGACATCATATATGAACGCTATTTTTATCTTTATGGACAAAAAGTGCAGTTACGTCTTATGTCAAAAGAATGCCATATTGCGAATTCTCCATATGTATTTTTATTTATTTATAGTATTATTTTGTTCTGCCATATTACTTTGTTTATAATGCTTGTGTTGCTTTCATATGCACATTCAACTTTCTACTTGAGGTACATATATATGTTTGTGTATATATGTTTGTGTATACGTTTAAAAAAAAACAAAAAACTTGGTTAAAGTCGTTTTTGAAATTTTGAGCAAATTTAAAATTACCGCAAATTTTTCATACCCTGACATCCCTATAATGGACAATTCTAACGTAATTGTTTCGTTGAATAAATTGATAAAAAACACCCCGACATTAATTTTTTGCTTACATTTTTAACTATTTAAGACATTGCATAATTAACGTTAAGTGCTGTAAACAACGTGGGCGCAGCCATTCTGGAAGAGTTTGTCAAAGGTTAACCGACAACAAGAACAGCCGAGTTGTTCTGAGATTTTCGGAAAGATACACTAGTTGCATCAGGGTCTGGAATGACGTCAGGTGTTCGGTGTTTAGGTCAGGCATATGCCCCCTCGACCCGCCAGGTAGGCCGGCGTAAGGGGCACTGTGCATATCCATGCATGCATGCTTAGGTGCTCCTGCCTCGATAGAAAATAATGTTTGCCTGGGTGCCCTAAAATATGAGCCCTCTTTTAAGGATATATTATATGTATGTGTGTGTGTGTGTGTGTGTGTGTGTGTGTGTGTGTGTGTGTGTGTGTGTGTGTGTGTGTGTGTGTGTGTGTGTGTGTATATATATATATATATATATATATATATATATATAATGGTACAGGGACCAAAGTTGTTGACATTTTTGCTGTGTAAATATATTGTTAAGGATCAGTCACGATTGAGTCAGAATATGTAGGTGTGCCTATTGAATTGGTAGCTTGACATATTGTTACTGTGTGAAGGGAAATGTCAGTGTGAGATGTAGTTGATCTGACAGCTGGCATATGGAGAATACTGCACTGACCCTGCAAACACACAAACACACACACGCATTGCACACACCTGCCACTGTTGTTCGGTCAAACGGCTTCTGTGACATGAAAGACGCCAACCATAACTCGGTACACAAAACGTGTTTCTCAGTTTGTGTGGTCGCATAGTCGTCATAGAGTAGTGAAGGTGGCCATTAC
>NC_084551.2:27407500-27502500 GCF_033978685.3 Nerophis lumbriciformis | reverse complement strand
TTTACAGCCACAGGAACTGGAAGCGTGAGTAGAGCCAGGGCAGAGGAAATGAACATGACTGGAAGGGTGAACCATCAGGATTCTACTGGTGCTGAGTGAATGGACTGGAGAGCTTAAGTCGTCAAAAGGAAATGGGTATCAGTTGTGCACGAGAGTGGCTCCACAATTTCTGCATTGACCATAGAAAGGGATGTGTGGAAGCGGAGCCGCAGCCAGAAGTGGTGGGACATGTACAGTATGTGCTGGGGTTCGGTGACGTAGCTCGTCAAAGGAAACGTAAAAATTGCAAACAGGTCGCATTACCGTTTTGACTGCAGTCACATTTGAAAGGAGCAGATTCCAAACGGATTCGGACTACCTTCTGATGTGGCCCAAATTGGGTGCGAGTGTATCAAATTTAAAGAACTTTGGAGTATTTAGACTAGCAAAAAATATCCGATCTGTCATTTGAGGGCAAAAAATCTGAATTGTTGTCCAGTGTAAACACAGCCTAAGTTGTAGCCAGCACAGGAGCTGTTCTATGAGGGGCCGTTAGGGACATTATTCAGAATTACCTCTTACATACACTACTGAAATGCTCTCACACAAACAACTGAAATCTTTTTCTTTTATACACACTACTGAAACACTCTTATAAACACTACTGAAATGCTCTTACATACACTACTGAAACACTCTTATAAACACTACTGAAACACTCTTACATACACTACTGAAACACTCTTATAAACACTACTGAAATGCTCTTACATACACTACTGAAACACTCTTATAAACACTACTGAAACCCTCTTATAAACACTACTGAAACACTCTTATAAACACTACTGAAACACTCTTATAAACACTACTGAAACACTCTTATAAACACTACTGAAACACTCTTATAAACACTACTGAAACACTCTTACATAAACTACTGAAACACTCTTATAAACACTACTGAAACACTCTTACATACACTACTGAAACAATCTTACATACACTACTGAAACACTCTTATAAACACTACTGAAACACTCTTATAAACACTACTGAAACACTCTTACATACACTACTGAAACACTCTTATAAACACTACTGAAACATTCTTACATACACTACTGAAACACTCTTATAAACACTACTGAAACATTCTTACATACACTACTGAAACACTCTTATAAACACTACTGAAACATTCATACATACACTACTGAAACACTCTTATAAACACTACTGAAACATTCTTACATTCACTACTGAAACACTCTTATAAACACTACTGAAACATTCTTGCATACACTACTGAAACACTCTTATAAACACTACTGAAACATTCTTACATACACTACTGAAACACTCTTATAAACACTACTGAAACACTCTTACAAACACTACTGAAACATTCTTACATACACTACTGAAACACTCTTATAAACACTACTGAAATGTTTTTGTCTCACGCACACACACACACCTGGAATTATTTTTCACTAGTATGTATAAACGGATTTCACCTGTGTGTGTGTGTGTGCTTTTTACACGTCCGTGTGAGAGACAACAATTTCAGTAGTATGTGTGCAAAGATTTCAGTTATGTGTATGAGCGCATCTTACCAGTGTGTATGCAAGCATTTTACCAGTGTGTGTAAGAGCATTTTACCAGTGTGTGTAAGAGCATTTTACCAGTGTGTGTGAGAGCATTTTACCAGTGTGTGTAAGAGAATCTTACTAGTGTGTGTGAGCGATGTTGCATTCCGGTTCCGGTCACCAATAATCCCCGCCTCTTTTCAGACAATTTTTTTTTTTTTTTTTTTTTAAAGCCAAGTTGTTGACAAAATGTCTGCCGACAAGTCGCTTAACCGAGGTGGGAGCTCTACTTCATAATTTGAGGGCCTCAGCTGAGAATATAAGAACACTTTCAATGCAACAAGGGTCGGGCCACACAGGTGCCTTTCTCCTCCCGACAGCCAAGCAGCCTGGAGCAAATGTTACCTTGCGAGTTTACACTGCAGCATCATCAAGTGCAACGTTTCAGTTCATGGACATCGGGGCAAGAGGAGGAAAAGGTAATTAGACAGTATTTATTTCTAAATGACTGTAGAATCACACGAAATGTAAGGCGACATGGCATTGTAGTGCGCTACTATGGTAACATGTCGAAATGTGAGTCACGTCGTGGTACGTCAGTAGCTAATCACATACTAATAATAATGGATTACATTTATTTAACGCTTTTTTATCGACTAGATAAGGGGTCGCCAAAGTCCAACACTCGGCCCGCTGGAAAAAAAAATTTTGTATTATTATTTTCAATCTGTCTTTTCTAATCCATTTTTTGGTGTCCTCTAGCCGCTCAGGCAAATCATATTTTCTAAAAATGCATTTCCCTGTATGACTTATATTGTCTTAGCTGTTTTCATGTGATCTGATTGTTACATTCTTATTTCAGAGTCACCACGCAGCTGCATGACCATTTCAACAAGGACGGAATAAACAACCTCTGGATTCATGGAACTTCTCTGCACACAAATATATTAATTGGAATATTTAATACATTAAACATAAACATATTAAATATCCTTTTTTTGTTCAAAAAAGGTTCCTTATGCCTTATTATTTATATACTTTTCAATGCTTCTTGTAGTCAGACAATAGATATTGTTAATGTGTTAATATTTACACCTATTCTAAATACAACAATCATAAGACAAAAAAATTGTGTAGCACAAACATTTGGGACAAGTTTGGGGAGATTTTGACAAAGTGTGTGTGATGGTGGGGGCTGGATGACATTACTCGTCAGAACATAACATAACTAGAAACATAAATGTTTACAGCACAAACATATTGCAGTGTTATTTTGATATTTGCAATAATAAAGTGGGCAACTTCATGCATGTCTGTATAACAGGTTCCTTATTTATTTATTTTTTACAAAATGTTAATTCGCAGAATACACTGCACAAGAGAAGAAAACATTTGAACAAACCTTATATATCACATATTGTTCACTGAATAAAGTGCAGAATTGAAGTGAAAATGTCTATTCCATAGTTGCCATCATTTTCAAGTGGGTTCACTTGTTGAAAAATGTTCATTGTTGTCTCATTAATGTTTACATCTATGTCTGGAATTACACACCGACAAGTATTGAAAGTATATGAATAATGAGACATAAGGAACCTCTCTGAGCCAAAAAAGGTTGTTTTCAAAACACTGTTGAAAATAATATTCACAATGTTTCTATGTGAAATGTATTAAATATTCCAATTAATATATTTGTGTGCAGAGAAGTTCCATGAATCCAGAGGTTGTTTATTCCGTCCTTGTTGAAATGGTCATGCAGCTGCGTGGTGACTCTGAAATAAGAATGTAACAATCAGATCACATGAAAACAGCTAAGACAATATAAGTCATACAGGGAAATGCATTTTTAGAAAATATGATTTGCCTGAGCGGTTAGGGGACACCAAAAAATGGATTAGAAAAGACAGATTGAAAATAATAATACAACATTTTTTTTCCCAGCGGGCCGGGTGTTGGACTTTGGCGGGCCGTAACCGGCCCGCGGGCCGTAGTTTGGGGACCCCTTATCTAGTCGATAAAAAAGCGCTAAATAAATGTAATCCATTATTATTAGTATGTGATTAGCTACTGATGTACCACGACGTGACTCACATTTCGACATGTTACCATTGTAAATGATAAATGATAAATGATAAATGAGTTGTACTTGTATAGCGCTTTTCTACCTTCAAGGTACCCAAAGCGCTTTGACACTACTTCCACATTTACCCATTCACACACACATTCACACACTGATGGAGGGAGCTGCCATGCAAGGCGCTAACCAGCACCCATCAGGAGCAAGGGTGAAGTGTCTTGCTCAGGACACAACGGACATGACGAGGTTGGTACTAGGTGGGGATTGAACCAGGGACCCTCGGGTCGCGCACGGCCATTCTTCCACTGCGCCACGCCGTCCCATTGTAGCTCACTACAATGCCATGTCGCCTTACATTTCGTGTGATTCTACAATCATTTAGAAATAAATACTGTCTAATTACCTTTTCCTCCTCTTGCCCCGATGTCCATGAACTGAAACGTTGCACTTGATGATGCTGCAGTGTAAACTCGCAAGGTAACATTTGCTCCAGGCTGCTTGGCTGTCGGGAGGAGAAAGGCACCTGTGTGGCCGCTCACGGCGGCAGCCCGACCCTTGTTGCATTGAAAGTGTTCTTATATTCTCAGCTGAAGCCCTCAAATTATGAAGTGGAGCTCCCACCTCGGTTAAGCGACTTGTCGGCAGACATTTTGTCAACAACTTGGCTTTAAAAAAAAAAAAAAAAAAAAAAAAACTTGTCTGAAAAGGGGCGGGGATTATTGGTGACCGGAACCGGAATGCAACATCGCTCACACACACTAGTAAGATTCTCTTACACACACTGGTAAAATGCTCTTACACACGCTGGTAAAATGCTCTTACACACACTGGTAAAATGCTCTTACACACACTGGTAAAATGCTTGCATACACACTGGTAAGATGCGCTCATACACATAACTGAAATCTTTGCACACATACTACTGAAATTGTTGTCTCTCACACGGACGTGTAAAAAGCACACACACACACAGGTGAAATCCGTTTATACATACTAGTGAAAAATAAGTCCAGGTGTGTGTGTGTGCGTGAGACAAAAACATTTCAGTAGTGTTTATAAGAGTGTTTCAGTAGTGTATGTAAGAATGTTTCAGTAGTGTTTGTAAGAGTGTTTCAGTAGTGTTTATAAGAGTGTTTCAGTAGTGTTTATAAGAGTGTTTCAGTAGTGTATGTAAGAATGTTTCAGTAGTGTTTATAAGAGTGTTTCAGTAGTGTATGTAAGAATGTTTCAGTAGTGTTTATAAGAGTGTTTCAGTAGTGTATGTAAGAATGTTTCAGTAGTGTTTATAAGAGTGTTTCAGTAGTGTTTATAAGAGTGTTTCAGTAGTGTTTATAAGAGTGTTTCAGTAGTGTTTATAAGAGTGTTTCAGTAGTGTATGTAAGAGTGTTTCAGTAGTGTTTATAAGAGTGTTTCAGTAGTGTATGTAAGAGCATTTCAGTAGTGTTATAAGAGTGTTTCAGCAGTGTTTATAAGAGTGTTTCAGTAGTGTGTATAAAAGAAAAAGATTTCAGTTGTTTATGTGAGAGCATTTCAGTTGTGTATGTAAGAGCATTTCAGTAGTGTTTATAAGAGTGTTTCAGTAGTGTGTATGAAAGAAAAAGATTTCAGTTGTTTATGTGAGAGCATTTCAGTAGTGTTTATAAGAGTGTTTCAGTAGTGTTTATAAGAGTGTTTCAGTAGTGTGTATAAAAGAAAAAGATTTCAGTTGTTTGTGTGAGAGCATTTCAGTAGTGTATGTAAGAGGTAATTATGAATAATGTCCCTAACGGCCCCTCATACTGTTCACTACCTCTCAGCTAGGTTGCAATATGAAGAACAACAATATAGTTATTTTTCCAACACATTAACTCTTTAGGAACTTTTTTAATTCAACATGGGGTTTTAAAAAATCTTCCTGTTTTTACACTCAAAATTACCTGAGTAACCTGTTTCTCCCTTGTATCTCGTAGCAAGTAGGGTCTATTCAAAAGCCCAGAAAGTTTAGAAGAAACGCTTACTGGTTTAACACATTTAGCTGTGTCCATTCACATGGTTGAAGCTAGTGGGCAGCTGGATGCTTTTACAAAATGATTTAACAAGCTTTATTTTGGATCATTCGAAAAAATTGAGCAGGCTGTGAGAAGTCTATGAACGACTAGGGACGAGGCCGGTATTATCCAATGTTTCCGATACCAGCTTAGTTTACGGATCGGAAATGGCCAACCCGGGAGAGTTCCAATACCATGCCTGTGTTTTAATTTTTGGTGAAATGATTCCTAATGTCATTTCCTGCCGTCTGCTTAGCTATTAGGCTGCAAACTGGAATGGATTTCTCGAACGGAGGCGTGTTTCAATAAGACACGCCGTAATGAGGCACTGCTGTTCCGAAAATCCACAGTTTGCAACTATCGCGCAGGAAAGCTTTGAGGATCAGCACTGTAGCTAACCGGCTTTCCATTACCAAATGACCTAATTTCCTTTTTATAGCTTGTTACTCTGCGCTGTAACATGGTTCCAGTTATACCTCTGTTAACATGTACCAAGCACATATTCTTCTGATTCGCTACTATTCGTTCAAGCTGCTTCGCGATTAGCATGTCTTTTTGTTTTTCTTGCTCTCTTTTAGTGTGTCCCTTGTATAGCTGTTCTTCGTCCTGCAGTAATAATAATACTTGTAAGAAATGTGGTTTATTTACCACCATGTAGGCGAGGATAAGTTACGTATAGGAGTGGCGCCACACTGTGGATGGACATACTTTAGTTATTGTGGGGCACCCGGGAGATCAAAAATAAACCGACTGTCAATTGTAAAATAATGCATTGATTAAAACAATGCAGTTGACTCATTTTCGAGTTTGTTAACACCAACAAATCACGTCAGCACAATAGAAAAATCCAAAGTAATGATTACCGTATGTAATACGTTTTGAAAGAAACAAAGCTCTGGCATCGGAATAGTATCGTATTGGCAATTTTTCCAAATTCAGGTATTGGGATCGGAAGTGAAAAAAATGTGGAACGTGCATTTTTCTAACAACTTTTTCTTGCGGAAATATTTCGCAGTACTTCAGGTGGGCAATTTGGATCAATTGACAACTGTCCTGGCTGATGTTTCGACACCTGCAGTCTTATTGTCTAACACCTAAAACTTGTCTAAATATATAAAAACATAACATATATTCAATAAGTAGATAATAAATTAAAAGAAAGCTTTTTCTTATTTAATTTGCATGGCATCAAGTTACTCTTGCCTTACTTGAATACACTAAAATTTGAGGTGTTGCGAAAATGCAAACCATAAAGATTCCCTTTTTCTCGTTTTACCTGGGTAAAACGGTTCTTGATAATAAAGTTTCCAGAACATTTTGCTGGGAAAAGGGTCAGTGTGGGAAGATGAACTACATCCATGTACATACTCATTATCTTCCATCTACAATTAGTCCAACCAAATATTGTAGAGTGTAGCTTTTGTGTTCTAAGAAGCACTGAATAAGATTTCATATCATGTTTTTCTATTCTTTATTCAGGCCAGGCTTCTCTTCCTTATTAAATTGCACAATGGCACACTTGCCCACATCATCACACATTTGAATACTTAAAAAATAACAGCTTGAGATTGATGGCTGTGGAGGAAATACAAATATTTTTTTCAGCTGGTATAATTCAAAAGTGAAAATATTTTTTTAATTTTTTTTTGATCAAGTACTCTATAATTTTTCTTCTAAGACTCTGCATGATCATAAAGTCAGTGCACTCCAATTGTTAACATTCTTTTTGACTTAATTGGTTTAGAAGACATCAAGAACCACAACAATTGTGGTTCTGATTTAAATTACAGTACTTGTTATTGGTAAAGACAAATTGAACAGTACAAAAATGCATTTTGGTGTTGCCTCTTTTTAAGGCCTTTCAACTACATTTTATTTTTAGTCATATTTAGTTAGATTTGAAGTCAAGAGAAACATGCATGTATATTTAACTTGAGCATTACTGATTACATATTTGAGTCAACAAGGAAGCTGAGACTTTTTTTGATTTATCTCCAGATAGTCTCATTTTAACAAACTGAATAAATTAATTCCAAAACAATTCACAACCCTTCAAACATCGCCTTGAACCTTTTTTTTTTAATTGGTGTTGGTTCAAACAGTTGTACACATGGGGGTAAAGGATTTTTTTTTTTTTTTTTTTTTTTTTAACAACCACGTAATGGGCTCCTGCATATAAATTTAATCAGACAGTTGGCTTTTTGTTGACTGCATGCTTGGCTTTTAAATGAATGTTATTTAGAATAAATAAGGCTCTGTGGTTAAATGAGAAGCTCTTTTAGGGGACTGATGAGCTACTTGAGGCTGCGCTGGGGAGAAGACATCAGCCGGGGAAATTAACAGCCTGAATAGATGTTTAGACCTTTTTGCTTTATAATGAGACTTCATATTGCTTGCATAGTCCCCAATCATGCCCACTGTAAATGTATTCACATATCTGCTTTCATATGCATGCTAATAACTAGCAGTGCATCAAGTGTCATGAACACACACTTAAAAAAACGTCCAGCTGAGGTAATCATCTTGCTTAAAGTTACATTTTTCAAACAATACAAATATAACAATAACCCCACCAACTAACTTCATATCATCAGTGGTTTAGAAGAACATACTGTATTTATTTTAGAAATGTCTATTGTATTTACAATAACTAAGTGGCGACTCTCTCTGCCCTCATCTGCTATGACGTTTCAACCTTTTTTCTTGCCTCCTCAACTTCTATAACCTCCTTACACTCAGGCCCAAAAAAGATATGTTCCTGATCCTCATTTGTCTCAAAAAAGTTGTTGTTGTCTTTTCTCATGAACTGTGCAATGATTAGTGGTAGCAAACACAGACTGCTCTACCAACCGAGCCACGCCACAATCAAAAGTCCGGAGCCCGTGGGAGTCGCTCAATTTTGCTTATAAAAACCCTTAAAAACATCCAAACACCTCTATTAAGGTTTTATATGTATTTCGTATTTTGATCATTTTAAGCATACGCGGCACATTCATTTCATAAACGCAACACAACGTTCGCTTACCTACATCACTGATTTCTACTCACTACAGACTTCATGAGAGCCAACAAACATAATAAAACACCATTTACTGTACAATATCTGCTGTCATTAAGATGCCGACTGATAGAATCTTGTTGTATTCCCGTTTTAATTGAGAAAAGACTCATAATCCTCACAAGGAAAAGGGGTGTGGAACTAAGCGTCTTTTTTTGTTGTTCTTACCATACCCTGGTCTAAATTTGCTGACAAAGTATACAAACTTGTCAGATTACATCCTCATGCTTCTGCTATACAGGCAAGAGGCATGATTTATGATCTACAATAATCTTTCAGGAGCAAAGGAAGCAAAGAAGCACTTTAGCACTCGATGATGTAAACATTAGCACACACGCCAGTGATCACGGTGCCGCTACAAATAGTTTGTCTGCGTAAGGGCTTATAATAACAATATCACTAATACTTGGTATATATTTAAGTCCAGCCATCTATCCATTTTCTACTGCTTGTCCCTCTCGGTGTTGCAGGGGTGCTGCAGCTTATCCCAGCTGCACTTGGGCGGAACCCTGGACAAGTCCCCACCTCATACCACACAGATAGACAGACAACATTCACACTCACATTCACACACTAGGGCCAATTTAGTGTTGCCAATCAACCTACCCCTAGGTGCATAGCTTTGGCGGTGGGAGGAAGCCGGAGTACCTGGAGGGAACCCACGCAGTCACAGGGAGAACATGCAAACTCCACACTGAAAGTCCTCGAGCCCGATTATTGTTGACGGTTTTTGGATTAATTTTTCATTGGGTTTTATGAGCGGAAAAAAGGATCTCCCATTGGCTCCGCTGTAAGCAGACTTTTATATACGTTTATTTACGAGTTAGAATGCATTTTTTTTTTTTTAAATACAATCATTGTCATGTCTTTCATAATGATTGTGAACAATAGGCAAAATTCCCAAAAAAGTGCAGTTCATCTTTAAAGGGGACCTATGATGATTTTCCTCTTTTCTGACTTATACTTTGCATGTTGTTACAATGTTGGATACTCTTACTAAACAATGGCAAGGCGGTAAATCATAAGGTTCATGCATTTGGACGTGAGTCTGCAAGTAGTTTCGGGTGCCTCTGAATGCTGTGGAGGGGTTCATTTGTATGAGGGGCCGTTAGGGACCTTATTCAGAATTACCTCTTATATACACTACTGAAATGCTCTCACACAAACAACTGAAATCGTTTTCTTTTATACACACTACTGAAACACTCTTATAAACACTACTGAAATGCTCTTACATACACTACTGAAATGCTCTCACATAAACAACTGAAATGTTTTTCTTTTATACACACTACTGAAACACTCTTATAAACACTACTGAAATGCTCTTACATACACTACTGAAACACTCTTATAAACACTACTGAAATGCTCTTACATACACTACTGAAACACTCTTATGAACACTACTGAAACACTCTTATAAACACTACTGAAATGCTCTTACATACACTACTGAAATGCTCTTATAAACACTACTGAAACACTCTTATAAACACTACTGAAACACTCTTACATACACTACTGAAACACTTATAAACACTACTGAAATGCTCTTACATACACTACTGAAACACTCTTATAAACACTACTGAAACACTCTTATAAACACTACTGAAACACTCTTATAAACACTACTGAAACGCTCTTATAAACACTACTGAAACACTCTTACATACACTACTGAAACACTCTTATAAACACTACTGAAACACTCTTACATACACTACTGAAACACTCTTATAAACACTACTGAAACACTCTTATAAACACTACTGAAACACTCTTATAAACACTACTGAAACATTCTTACATACACTACTGAAACACTCTTATAAACACTACTGAAACACTCTTACATACACTACTGAAACACTCTTATAAACACTACTGAAACACTCTTACATACACTACTGAAACACTCTTATAAACACTACTGAAACACTCTTATAAACACTACTGAAACACTCTTATAAACACTACTGAAACATTCTTACATACACGACTGAAACACTCTTATAAACACTACTGAAATGTTTTTGTCTCACGCACACACACACACACACACACACCTGGAATTATTTTTCACTAGTACGTACAAACGGATTTCACCTGTGTGTGTGTGTGCTTTTTACACGTGCGTGTGAGAGACAACAATTTCAGTAGTATGTGTGCAAAGATTTCAGTTATGTGTATGAGCGCATCTTACCAGTGTGTGTAAGAGTATTTTACCAGTGTGTGTAAGAGCATCTTACCAGTATGTATGGGAGCATCTTAGCAGTGTGTGTAAGAGCATCTTACTAGTGTGTGTGAGCGATGTTGCATTCCGGTTCCGGTCACCAATAATCCCCGCCCCTTTTCAGAAGTTTTTTTTTTTTTTTTTAAAGCCAAGTTGTGGACAAAATGTCTGCCGACAAGTAGCTTAACCGAGGTGGGAGCTCCACTTCATAATTTGAGGGCTTCAGCGGAGAATATAAGAACACTTTCAATGCAACAAGGGTCGGGCTGCCGCCGTGGGTCGCCCCTGCAGGACGCGGCACCTGAGCGGCCACACAGGTGCCTTTCTCCTCCTGACAGCCAAGCAGCCTGGAGCAAATGTTACCTTGCGAGTTTACACTGCACATATGCAACGTTTCAGTTCATGGACATCGAAGCAAGAGGAGGAAAAGGTAATTAGACATTATTTATTTCTAAATGATTGTTGAATCCCACGAAATGTAAGGCGACATGGCATTGTAGTGAGCTACAATGGTAACATGTCGAAATGTGAGTCACGTCGTGGTACGTCAGTAGCTGATCAAATACTAATGATAATGGATTACATTTATTTAGCGCTTTTCTATTGACTAGATAAGGGGTCCCCAAACTACGGCCCGCCAAAGTCCAACATCCGGCCCGCTGGAAAAAAATATGTTGTATTATTATTTTCAATCTGTCTTTTCTAATCCATATTTTGGTGTGCCCTAGCCGCTCAGGCTAATCATATTGTCTAAAAATGCATTTCCCTGTATGACTTATATCGTCTTAGCTGTTTTCATGTGATCTGATTGTTACATTCTTATTTCAGAGGCATGACCATTTCAACAAAGACGGAATAAACAACCTCTGGATTCATGGAACTTCTCTGCACACAAATATATTAATTGGAATATTCAATAAATTTCACATAGAAACATTGTGATTATTATTTTCAACAGTGTGTTGAAAACAACCTTTTTTGGCTCAGAAAGGTTCCTTATGTCTTATTATTCATATGCTTTCAATACTTGTCGGTGTGTAATTCCAGACATAGATGTAAACATTAATGAGACAACAATGAACATTTTTCAACAAGTGAACCCACTTGAAAATGATGGCAACTATGGAATAGACATTTTCACTTCAATGCTGCACTTTATTCAGTGAACATGGGAATTATAAGGTTTGTTAAAATGTTTTCTTCACTTGTGCAGTGTATTCTCCAAATTAACATTTTGTTTAAACATTTTGTAAAAAAAAAAAAAATAAGGAACCTGTTATACAGACCTGTATGAAGTTGCCCACTTTATTATTGCAAATATAAAATTAACACTTCAGTGCCCCTCCCGAAAATCTCCCTGGGCAACCATACTACCGAATTTCTCCCGATTTTTACCCGGACAACAATATTAAGGGCGTGCCGTCATGGCACTGCTTTTAGCGTCCTCTACAACCTGTCGACGCGTCCGCTTTTTCACCATACAAACAGCGTACCGGCCCAGACACATGTTGTACTGTATTTTTCGGATTATAAATCGCAGTTTTTTTCATAGTTTGGCCGGGGGTGCGACTTATACTCAGGAGCGACTTATGTGTGAAATTATTAACACATTAGCATAAAATATCAAATAATATTATTTATCTCATTCACGTAAGAGACTAGACCTATAAAATTTCATGGGATTTAGCGATTAGGAGTAACAGATTGTTTGGTAAACGTATAGCATGTTCTATATGTTATAGTTATTTGAATGACTCTTACCATAATATGTTACGTTAACATACCAGTTGGTTATTTATGCCTCATATAACGTACACTTATTCAGCCTGTTGTTCACTATTCTTTATTTATTTTAAATTGCCTTTCAAATGTCTATTCTTGCTGTTGGCTTTTATCAAATAAATGTCCCCAAAAAATGCGACTTATACTCCAGTGCGACTTATATATGTTTTTTTCCTTCTTTATTATGCATTTTCGGCCGGTAAATGGTAAATGGGTTATACTTGTATAGCGCTTTTCTACCTTCAAGGTACTCAAAGCGCTTTGACACTATTTCCACATTACGGCGTGGCGCAGTGGAAGAATGGCCGTGCGCGACCCGAGGGTCCCTGGTTCAATCCCCACCTAGTACCAACCTCGTCATGTCCGTTGTGTCCTTGGGCAAGACACTTCACCCTTGCTCCTGATGGGTGCTGGTTAGCGCCTTGCCTGGCAGCTCCCTCCATCAGTGTGTGAATGTGTGTGTTAATGGGTAAATGTGGAAGTAGTGTCAAAGCGCTTTGAGTACCTTGAAGGTAGAAAAGCGCTATACAAGTACAACCCATTTATCATTTAACCCATTCACACACACATTCACACACTGATAGTGGGAGCTGCCATGCAAGGCCCTAACCACGACCCATCAGGAGCAAGGGTGAAGTGTCTTGCTCAAGGACACAACGGACGTGACAAGGTTGGTAGAAGGTGGGGATTGAACCAGGAACCCTCGGGTTGCTGGCACGGCCACTCTCCCAACTGCGCCACGCCGATGCGACTTATACTCCGAAAAATACGGTAGTCCTGGGTTCAGTCCCGGGCTCGGGATCTTTTCTGTGTGGAGTTTGCATGTTCTCCCCGTGACTGCGTGGGTTCCCTCCGGGTACTCCGGCTTCCTCCCACCTCCAAAGACATGCACCTGGGGATAGGTTGATTGGCAACACTAAATTGGCCATAGTGTGTGAATGTGAGTGTGAATGTTGTCTGTCTATCTGTGTTGGCCCTTGTGCCTTCCGCCCCAATGCAGCTGAGATACGCTCCAGCACCTCCCGCGACCCCAAAAAAGGGACAAGCGATAGAAAATGGATGGATGCATGGAAGTTTACTGCGATGAGGTGGAGACTTGTCCAGGGTGTACCCCGCCTTCCGCCCGATTGTAGCTGAGATAGGCTCCAGCGACCCCGAAGGGAATAAGCGGTAGTAAATGGATGGATGGATGGGCATGGATGTTTACATTTATTTTGACGGCACATTTTATATTCTTGCCAAACTGTCTTTTAACATATACTTGTTTGGACAGCTAAAATGTAAACAAATAAGCTGAACATATGCCTTGTATGACACCTGGCTTAAGTTTATTGCACAAACCCCTTACCATTGCAAATATTAAAACAACACTGCCATTGGTTTGTGCTGTAAAAAAAAGTGTTTGTGCTGTTAAGTTTGTTGTTATTCCAAAATAGATTTTCTGACAGGTGATGTCATCCAGCCCCCCCACCTCCTCAAAATCTTCCCAAACTTGTCCCAATTGTTTGTACTGAATATTTTTTGGGTCCAAAATTATAGTTTAAGTTAATGTGTTAATATTTACACCTAGCCCCAAACCTAAATACAATAATCACAAACAAAAACATTGTGTATCACAAACGTTTGGGGAGATTTTGACAAAGTGTGTGTGATAATGGGGGCTGGATGACATTACTAGTCAGAACATGTATTTTAAAATAACTTAAAAACCTCAACGGTAGAAACATAAATGTTCACAGCACAAACGTATTGCAGTGTTATTTTGACATTTGCAATAATAAAGTGGGCAACTTCATACAGGTCTGTATAACAGGTTCCTTATTTATTTATTTTTTACAAAATGTTTAAACAAAATGTTAATTTGCAGAATACACTGCACAAGTGAAGAAAACATTTTAACAAACCTTATAATTCCCATGTTCACTGAATAAAGTGCAGAATTGAAGTGAAAATGTCTATTCCATAGTTGCCATCATTTTCAAGTGGGTTCACTTGTTGAAAAATGTTCATTGTTGTCTCATTAATGTTTACATCTATGTCTGGAATTACACACCGACAAGTATTGAAAGTATATGAATAATAAGACATAAGGAACCTTTCTGAGCCAAAAAAGGTTGTTTTCAACACACTGTTGAAAATAATAATCACAATGTTTCTATGTGAAATTTATTGAATATTCCAATTAATATATTTGTGTGCAGAGAAGTTCCATGAATCCAGAGGTTGTTTATTCCGTCTTTGTTGAAATGGTCATGCCTCTGAAATAAGAATGTAACAATCAGATCACATGAAAACAGCTAAGACGATATAAGTCATACAGGGAAATGCATTTTTAGACAATATGATTAGCCTGAGCGGCTAGGGGACACCAAAATATGGATTAGAAAAGACAGATTGAAAATAATAATACAACATATTTTTTTCCAGCGGGCCGGATGTTGGACTTTGGCGGGCCGTAGTTTGGGGACCCCTTATCTAGTCGATAGAAAAGCGCTAAATAAATGTAATCCATTATCATTAGTATTTGATTAGCAACTGACATACCACGACGTGACTCACATTTCGACATGTTACCATTGTAGCTCACTACAATGCCATGTCGCCTTACATTTCGTGGGATTCTACAATCATTTAGAAATAAATAATGTCTAATTACCTTTTCCTCCTCTTGCTTCGATGTCCATGAACTGAAACGTTGCATATGTGCAGTGTAAACTCGCAAGGTAACATTTGCTCCAGGCTGCTTGGCTGTCGGGAGGAGAAAGGCACCTGTGTGGCCGCTCAGGTGCCGCGTCCTGCAGGGGCGACCCACGGCGGCAGCCCGACCCTTGTTGCATTGAAAGTGTTCTTATATTCTCAGCTGAAGCCCTCAAATTATGAAGTGGAGCTCCCGCCTCGGTTAAGCTACTTGTCGGCAGACATTTTGTCCACAACTTGGCTTTAAAAAAAAAAAAAAAAAAACCTTCTGAAAAGGGGCGGGGATTATTGGTGACCGGAACCGGAATGCAACATCGCTCACACACACTAGTAAGATGCTCTTACACACACTGCTAAGATGCTCCCATACATACTGGTAAGATGCTCTTACACACACTGGTAAAATGCTCTTACACACACTGGTAAGATGCGCTCATACACATAACTGAAATCTTTGCACACATACTACTGAAATTGTTGTCTCTCACACGGACGTGTAAAAAGCACACACACACACAGGTGAAATCCGTTTATACATACTAGTGAAAAATAATTCCAGGTGTGTGTGCGTGAGACAAAAACATTTCAGTTGTGTTTATAAGAGTGTTTCAGTAGTGTATGTAAGAATGTTTCAGTAGTGTATGTAAGAATGTTTCAGTAGTGTTTATAAGAGTGTTTCAGTAGTGTATGTAAGAATGTTTCAGTAGTGTTTATAAGAGTGTTTCAGTAGTGTATGTAAGAATGTTTCAGTAGTGTTTATAAGAGTGTTTCAGTAGTATATGTAAGAGCATTTCAGTAGTGTTTATAAGAGTGTTTCAGTAGTGTATGTAAGAGCATTTCAGTAGTGTTTATAAGAGTGTTTCAGTAGTGTATGTAAGAGCATTACAGTAGTGTTTATAAGAGTGTTTCAGTAGTGTATGTAAGAGTGTTTCAGTAGTGTTTATAAGAGTGTTTCAGTAGTATTTATAAGAGCATTTCAGTAGTGTATGTAAGAGCATTTCAGTAGTGTTTATAAGAGTGTTTCAGTAGTGTGTATAAAAGAAAAACATTTCAGTTGTTTATGTGAGAGCATTTCAGTAGTGTATGTAAGAGCATTTCAGTAGTGTTTATAAGAGTGTTTCAGTAGTGTGTATAAAAGAAAAAGATTTCAGTTGTTTGTGTGAGAGCATTTCAGTAGTGTATGTAAGAGGTAATTCTGAATAATGTCCCTAACGGCCCCTCATTCATTTGCAGGATTGTTTCCCCAAACAAACCATTTTGCAGGCATACAGCTGAGATAGGCTCCAGCACCCCACGCTCTCAATGCTGCTGTTATCGGAAGTAGCGTTTTGTGGAATCTATGCGTTCAGAAAAGTTCTGGTAATGCTTCAAATGCCCCAAATACTGTGAATATTACATGTTGTCATGAGTGTGCCTTTCACTACATTACATACATACAGCATGTATATAAAACCTTGTTTTTGTGGGTTTTATAGGTAAAATAAAACAATCCCCATTACCTGTATTGTTAGCTGCCCCTTGCTGGTAGTATTTTATTTTTTTTTTACTATTTAGTAGGCACAAAAAAAAGAAAATCTGTTCTTAACTCACAAACGTTTGTGAATGAAGTGCAGTATGCCTCTAATTTAGATGCTGGAATGAGTTAATTGTGCTGCTGCCTTTTGTTGCAATGAGTTTTAGATCAACTTTGCAGCGTGCTGTCACTTATTCCACGTCTGTTGCCACAAAACTCAAATCATTGAAGATACTATTCCCTTCCGTAAGAAGTTCTTGCTCCCGTGAGCAGTAGCAAAGTTGTTCCGGAAACGAGGGTGAGGGGAGAAGCTGCTGATGCTCCTACGGGCAAAATGCACGCTGTAGCTGGAGGATAAAGAAAAATAACTTATATTTTTAAATCTTCTACAATGAAAAAAACTTCCAATTATTACAAAAAAAAACATTTGTTAAGTTCCACTGTCACAGAAGGTGTTTTTCGTTCATGTTGAGTTTTGTTGCATAAAAGACCCTCAGTTTCATCCTTATTTGTTGTGATATTACATTTGAGTATATGTTAGAAGACATTACTGTGCTAGCAGTTTATTACTACTCTGCACCTCCATCTTAAAACCTTTTAGTGTCCGATATTTAACTGGACAGCATTTAATTTGTCTATGTGTGAGAAAATTGACATTTTTATGTGAGCTGGGAAAAAAAGTGTTGATTTACCAGGCGTGCTGATGCATCCCAGGTCACTGAGCATGTGCCATTCCACTTTAACAAATCCCTTGCTTGTAATAATTCATGATCTTGAAACCAATCATGGTTGTTTATGCTTGAACTAATTTTGCATTGACTCATTCATCCAAGAATGCCCTTTCACCTCTGTCAGCCTGGTAAGGATTCCCAGTTGTCTCCACTTGGGAATCAGTATGCACACACGACACGCATATGGAGTCACACACAGAGCATGTACACAGGAAGCAATGGCATGGATTTTTTTTGTAAATACTGTGCATGGTCATGTGTTTTCAGCTTGATTTATTTCTCTTAGTAGTGTCTTTGGCTCTGAATAATACTTTTTGATGGTTACCCTGTGACCTGACCTGTTTAATTTAACGGATAATGGAATATGCATGCTCAGATTAGGCATGGCCATTTGATTAAATTGCCTTGGTTGACTTTGGAAAAAGTTTCATATGTATACAGTACTGTAAAGAAGCCAACACCTGTACGTTTTCTGTGCAATCATTATGTCACAGTAAGACACATACCCGGTATTTGTACATGGATAAATCCATTACATGTTGGTCATGATCTGGATATAATGGCTAATATGGGAATGTATTTTTACAGTTTGAGTTGCTGAGCCGCTGACTAAGCTAACTTTCACTAAGGTCCCGTTTATTTGGACGTCCGAAGCTAAATCCACGTTTTTGAAGGGGAAAAAATAGTTTACATCTGCACCTTTTCTTTGTTACCCTGACCGTTCCCTCTAATTTTTCGTTGAGGCGGACGCTTCTGATACAGGCGTAGGGGCCGTACTCTCCCAGCATTCCTCCACCGACCAGAGACTGCACCCCTGCACTTTCTTCTCACGTTGCCTATCCCCTGCAGAGAGGAACTACGACATTGGCAACAGGGAGCTTCTGGCTGTCATTCTGGCCCTGCAGGAATGGAGGCATTGGTTGGAAGGGGCGGGGCTACCATTTGTCATATTCACAGACCATAAGAACTTGGTGTATCTACGAACCGCGAAGAGACTGAACCCCCGCCAGGCCACAACATGTCGTCACGTTCACTTTTCCTCCATACAGTCGACGTGCCGGCCCAGTCACATAATATATGCGGCTATAACACACACATAATTGAATGCAACGCATACTTGATCAACAGCCATACAGGTCACACTGACGGTGGCCGTACAAATAACTTTAACACTGTTACAAATATGCGCCACACTGTGAACCCACACCAAACAAGAATGACAAACACATTTCGGGAGAACATCCGCACCGTAACACAACATAAATACAACAGAACAAATACCCAGAACCCCTTGCAGCACTAACTGTTCCGGGACGCTACAATATATAGATACTAAGGCTTTTGTGGCAGCCTGTCAGGTCTGTGCTCGGAACAAGGCATCCCACGAGGCTCTAGCAGAACTTTTACATCCATTGCCCATTTCTTCCCACCCGTGGTAACCATAGCTTTGGATTTTGTCACTGGGCTGCCGCCCTACGATGGTCAGGACACTGTCTTGACCATCGAGGACCAGTTTTCAAAGATGGCCCATTTCGTAGCCCTCCCCAAGCTGCCCTCAGCACGAGAGACTGCACAACTATTAGTGTTCCACGTTTTCAGGCTCCACGGCATTCCCACAGACGTGGTATCTGACAGAGGTCCACCGTTTTCCTCGGCTGTATGGAGTGGATTTTGCAAGACCCTGGGTGCCCCCCCTAGCCTGTCCTCATTTCACGTCACCATGGGTTCCAGCCCCCAGTTTTTCCGTCAATGGAATCCGACTCCAACGTGCCGTTGGTAACTGCGCACCTGCGTCGGGCACGCCAAGCATGGCGCAATGCTAGAGCTGCGTTAAAAAGGACGTCTGCTTAGAACCAACGGGTGGCCAAATGCCATCGCATATCTGCTCCACGATACCGGTTCGGACAGAGGGTATGGTTATCCTCCCGGGACCTGCCTCTGGCTACAGAGTCCAAGAAAATGGCTCTCAGGTTTATTGGTCCTTTCCCTATCATCAAGATCATCAACCGTGTTGCGGTCAGGCTCCGCCTACCGGAATCTCTCAAATGCAATCCTGTCTTTCATGTGTCCCTCATCAAGCCTGTCTCTTCTAGTCCGCTCAGTTCCCCAGAAGTACCGCCACCTCCACTCAGGCTGGTCGAAGGGCATCCAGCATTTACTGTCAACACTATCCTGGATGTGAGAAGGGGCAGGGGTTTCCAATACCTGGTAGACTGGGAGGAGTACGGCCCAGAGGAGTGTTCATGGATTTCTATATCCCTTATTATTGACCCAGATTTGCTAAAATATTTTTATAGTCGTTTCCCAGACAAGCCAGGTAGGCCGCCAGGAGGCGTCCATTGAAGGGGGGTACTGTGGAAGTCTTAGAGTCTGTTGTATTTTTGTCTCTGTGCCCGCCTTCTCACTCTCTCCCTCCCCCACAGTGTGGCGTGCAGCTAGGTCGAATCAGCAGGGCACACCTGATCATAATTAGGGTCGCACTATTTAACCGTGCTGGTGCAGCATTTGGGCGTCGGAGCTTTGTACAACAGCCACGTTTTCCTCGATCTCGCTGGAGAGAATTATTGTCTGTTTCATGCCCGATTTCCCAGGTTTTCCCCCGTGTTACCTAGCCTTGCCGAGTGTCATTAGTTTTGGTACTTTGGTTTTCTTTTGTTGTATTGTTAGTTTTTGCCACCATCACCTTTTGTTTGCTACCTTTTGTCTGTTCCCTCACAATAAAGAGGAAGACTTCTTGCTATAACGCTACCATCTTTGCATTTTTGGGATCCACAACTTCTGCCATATAACACTCAGAAGTGTAAGAAATCAATATTTGAAAACTGGACAGCATTTATCATCATCTCACTTTCCAAATGTAAAATTAAAAAATTAAATGTTATATATTTTTATTTATTTATTAGCACCGGAACACACAAGTACCGAAAATTGGTACCGGTGTCAATTTTAGGTATCAGGAATAGGTATCATAATGATTCAAATGTAAAAGGTAACACATCCTAGAAGTCCCTGACATGGAGCTTAAAAGATCAAAGCATGGCATTGCTATTGTGACTGATAATGCACGTAATATGGACATGTCTATGCACGAGGCAGGATCCGAACTGCACATTAAGTGCTTTTTTTGCACACTATAAACCTTGCAACCCACCACAGTGTTTTCCGCATCACTCGTTTACTCGGACGGGTTTGATGTGTGGTTTTATATGCATTACGTATTTTGATGATTTTAAGCATACGCTCGCTTTTTTCCCCCATTACATCACTGATTTCTACTCACTACAGACTTCATGAGAGCCAACAAACATAATAAAATACTATTTAATGTACAATGTCTGCTATCATTAGGGTGCCAACTGATAGAATCTTGTTCTATTCCCGTTTTAATTGAGAAAAGACTCATAATCCTCACAAAAAAAAGGGGTGTGGAACTAAGCGTCTTTTTGTGTTGTTCTTTCCATACCCTGGTCTAAATTCCCTGTCAAAGTATACCAACCTGTCAGATTCCATTCTCATTCTTCTGCTATACAGGTGAGAGGCACGATTTATGATCTACAAAAGTATTTCAGGAGCAAAGGAAGCGAAGAAGCACTTTAGCACTCGATGATGTAAACATTAGCACTCACGCGAGTGATCACGGCGCCGCTACAAATAGTTTGTCTGCGTAAGCGCTTATAATAACAATATCACTAATACTTAGTATGTATTTAAGTCCATCCATCCATCCATTTTCTACTACAAGTCCCTCTCGGGGTCGCGGGGGTGCTGGAGCTTATCCCAGTTGCACTTGGGCGGAACCCTGAACAAGTTCCCACCTCATACCACACAGATAGACAACATTCACACTCACATTCTCACACTAGGGCCAATTCACTGTTGCCAATCAACCTATCCCCAGGTGCATGTCTTTGGAGGTGTGAGGAAGCTGGAGTACTGGAGGGAACCCACTCAGTCACAGGGAGAACATGCAAACTCCACACTGAAAGACCTTGAGCCCGATTATTGTTGATGCTTTTTGTATGGATTTTTCATTGGGTTTTATGAGCGGAAAAAAGGACCTCCCATTGGCTCCGCTGTAATCAGATTTTTATTTACGTTTATTTAAGAGTTAGAATACATTTTAAAAAAATACATCCGTTGTCATGTCTTTCTTAATGATTGTGAAGGCAACATTCCCATAAAAGTGCAGTTCCTCTTTAAAGGGGACCTATGATGATTTTCCTCTTTTCTGACTTATACTGTACATGTTGTTACAATGTTGGAAACTCTTACCAAACAATGGCAAAACGGTAAATCATAAGGTTCATGCATTTGGACGTGAGTCTGCAAATAGTTTCGGATGCCTCTGAATACTGTGGAAGGGTTAATTTGCAGGATTGTTCCCCCAAACAAACCATTTTGCAGGCATGCAGCTGAGATAGGCTCCAGCACCCCCCGCGACCCCAAAAAGCGACAAGCGTTAGAAAATGGATGGATGGATACCCAGAAAGGGTGTTAAATGTGACTGTGGAGCAACATATACACAACATTTACACCAAAGCATATCTAATACATTGTTTAACCATGGGGCCGACAATGGGCCGCGAGCACCCTATAGAGGGCCACCAAAAAAAAAAAATTTCTCAGCTGTAGTCAGTATGGCCTTCAGTGATACTCAGCTGTGGTACACATTTCCACCACTTGTGGCTATAATGTCAGTCAGTTAACTGAGTGATGCTTGACAAGCTCAAACAATCAGAAAAACCTGGAGCAAAAGTCATGGTAATGTTTCTCCAGTGAAAAATTTCAGTTAAACTTTTTAGAGTTTTAATTTGAAGATTTACCTACTGAGGGTTTTAACAAGAATTTTGATTTTGCTGTAGTTGTGCTTTAATTTTTATGTAAGAAACATGTTTAGGGACAAGCTGTAGAAAATGGATGATTGGATGGATGGGCTTATTTATTATTACTTACTTAGAATTTTTTTTAGCACAGCGGACTTGTATGTAAATGTATTTATTTTATCAGTTTTTATGAGTCACTTCTTTTGTTATTTAGGATAAAAGTTATTTGCCTTCCGATTCTACAGAACAATTCTACAGTAATGAGACATAAACGTTGATATTCTTCTAAATGAATACTTGCATTAATAATACAGTATAGATTATGATTACATTATAAACATCGATTTATCGATTACTTCTTCACTTCAGGGGCACGATGAAGACAAATGCTATAAGTCTGTCTGCATGAAGTCAACTATTTTTTTAAGTAAATATTGCATATTGTTTTCATTTGTAGCACATTGAAATTAGAATATCTTGATTGACAGTCTAAAAGTAACATGTCTTCCTTCAATTGTTATTTTCTTAGTTTTAGGCATTTTATGTATAAATATAAAAATCGCACATTGAAACCCAATCCTACTTTTGGAGAGAAAAATCACAATTACCGTATTTCCTTGAATTGTCGCTGGGGCGGTAATTAATTTAAAACCTCTTCTCACTCCGGCGCTTACCAAAGGCATGCGGTAAATGTAAGCATGCGCTAATTATTTTAAAACCTCTTCTCACTCCGGTGCTTACCAAAGGCATGCGGTAAATTTAGGCCTGCGCTTATAAATTTGAGTGTGATGTAAGGATACCATCATGAAAAGCACATTTAATAAAAAAAACATTATTATGATCTTACCTTTACTTATAAATGAAGTCCATGCGCAGTTCCTTCTGAACAAAAGCATCGATAACTTGTTTATAGAAGTCTTCCTTATCTTTCTTCAGTTTTAAAAGTCTCTCTGTCTCGATGGAGATATTCCTTTAATTATTACCTCCTGCTTAGATTGAAAGTCCAGTTTAGAAAACTGTTTTATTTTAGATTTGTAATCCTCCATGTTAAAAGTGCAAGCGAGAGGAAAAAATAAACGAACGCTGCTCACTGTTGCTGCTTGTTGTCACTTCTTCTGCAGCCGAGTAGTTGCAAGAAGGATCACTAGCGCCCTCTACCACCAGGAGGCGGGAGTCATTTAATGACTCATATTTGACACACGCAGCTACGGTTTATTAATAAAACATAGCTGCTTGCTGTTCTTTTTAGCATATTCAATAGCTTTGACCTTAAATCCTACCGAATAGCTCTTAATCTTCTTCCCTTTATGCGATTTCAAATTATTGAAATCAGCCTCCCCCATTTTGAAAATGATGACAGGTGAAGTGTCACTCGTGACGTGACGAGTTTGACCCGGCGGAAATTCTAGGCATATGCTAATTATTTTGCGAAACGAGTTTGACCCGGCGGAAATTCTAGACATGCGCTAATAAAAATAATATTTTGCGAAACGAGTTTGACCCGGCGGTAATCCTGAGTTGGCGGTAATGCTAAGCATGCGCTAATTATTTTGCGAAACGAGTTTGACCCGGCGGTAATTCTAGGCAGGCGCATACTATATACCCGGCGGCAATTCAAGGAAATACGGTAGTTTATTTTCTCAAAATCGTGCAGCCTTACTTGGAAATAATTCCCAATGCTCTATAGATATATGATATTATAATACATATTTTAACACCTTTTGGTTGCAAAGTTTCTACATTTTTAGCAACAATTCCTTTAACCCAATGCTGCTCAGATTGGATTCCAACAAAGTCATGTAATATTTTATTTCTGCTTCACAGTTTGAATATTAAGCAGATATAGCTATTTCTTGCTGCATGACATTTTCCCTAAAAATTATGTTCTTTAATTCTTGATCAATGGGTATTTGCTGTTGATCTTTTTATTTTGTGTTTTTTTCCCCATCCTCAAATCCCTTTCATAAAGTATTCTAGCTGTTGTTCCTCCACACCAGGCTGCGCCTGTGGGTTCTATATGGTAGCCTTGTTTTGGCCTGTATTCAAATATCACAGTTTTCTGTTTTTCCTCAGGTCAACCGATCAATTGTAATTCTATTATCTGCATATATGTCTGTTGGATGCGGCCAATTTTTTTTTGCTTTCCATTTTCATTATGAACCAATCAAGCAGGCAATGCTGCTCTCCACCACCAGTACAGTGTTTATAACTTTGTCACCCTATTCTTACAAGACACATGTCCTCTATTTTTATTGTAAGGCGTGTGTGCATTACAAAACAAAAACAAAACTAGATTATGAAAGACTAAAATTTCCACAACATGCTTTTTATAATGCCCATGTTGACAATTGACCACAATTTATCTGCTGTCAGCCCAAAGGCTATGCAAATGAGCCGTAAAGTACATGTTATAGCCTTATTGATTATTTGAAAGATTGGTGGTGACCTGTATTACTACACAGGTTTCACTGAAATTACTGTTCACAATGTTGATACGTGTGAAATGGAAGCACAACTCATGTAAATTATAAGCAAGAAAGACAATCCAGTGGTAACTTTTAACTGTACAGAAATCATGGTTGCAGTCATCTTAACCTAATATCAGACATCCCTCTACCACTTTTATTTTTATCCTTAATTGGCACTTAACTGTTTTACAACAGTGATCAAATGTTTAATTTGAGAATCATTGCTGTGCAATATTGTAACCCTCTATGCAAAATTGAACTGCCTGATTTTTACTTTAAAATCATCTGCTCTCCCCTTGCATTTGCTGACCTGTCATTTGAAGTACAGTTTCTGACTGAGTCATTAATTCTGTGTAGGATAATTTTTACTTTTTTTGACTGTTGATTCTATCACTGGCTGAGCTACAGATATGACTTTTTTCACCTTTAAACTAACTATGATAATAGTTTTTACATAAATCTAACCAGTTTTTAGTGGCTTTGGAAGAGCTAAAAATACTTAGTAATCTAATGTTATTGTCATTTACCTTTCTGTAAGGCAAACACGTACAATGTTAAAACACTTTGCAAAACAGCCAAGATGAATATTGATTCACTATCAAGGCTAGCCTGGAGTTTTGTTTTTTTCTGAGAGAAAATGTTTATAGCAATGTTTGATGTGCATGAGTGACAGGCCAGTCACAGCAAATGTTTGCAGTCAGCACCCAAGATCCAAGAATAGCCCCACTGACTTCAGTACCAATATGCAAAGTTCTGGATAGTTTCTTTTAACTTTAATCCAAAAATTACAGAACAATATGCTTTGCCTCACACACATATTTTGGCATGGAAGCAAAAAAACTAGGGAGGTGCCGATCGATCAGCCACCGATCTGTATCACGGATTTTCGTGAAAAAATAATGTGATTGCCAATGCCAATTAATGCTTTTTAAAGCCGATCATAAAAGCGATCCCCTCTGAGTGGTACTGTATTTATTTTTAGTCCCTCAGCTGACAAGCGGCTCGCAGCTAATTGTGTGATTGTGTGTCGACACACACATGGTGGAGCTGCTCTGCTAAACTATAATAATTACCTCAATTTCTTAGAATCTTACATATCATGTAACATCATCACTGGAGGACGAGGCTAAACCTATTACACAAAGAGAGCAAGCCAGGAGCTGGCTCGACTAACTTGAAACAACTTAAATAAGTGCTTAGTAGATTTAAAGACGTGTAGATGGAACCACATTACAGCAGAAAGTAAGCAGCTATCAACAGGAAATGAACACGTAGATTATAAGAGACTAGAAAGAGGATAATATAACAACAACTCTTGTGTATCAGTATTGTCACAGTCAGTACACTGCATGTAAGAGGAAGGAAGATTAATCCATAAATTGTTGGCGTTGATACTCATTGTATTATTAGTATATGATCGACACTAGAGTGATTAGGACAATACTTGTATTTTCTCAAAAATATTTTCAAACTCAGGGACTTTGAGGGCAAAGATCACAGGATTTAAAGGGGAACATTATCACCAGACCTATGTAAGCGTCAATATACCTTTATGTTGCAGAAAAAAAGACCATATATTTTTTTAACCGATTTCCGAACTCTAAATGGGTGAATTTTGGCGAATTAAACGCCTTTCTAATATTCGCTCTAGGAGCGATGACGTCACAACGTGGCGTCACATCGGGAAGCAATCCGCCATTTTCTCAAACACCGAGTCAAATCAGCTCTGTTATTTTCCGTTTTTTCGACTGTTTTCCGTACCTTGGAGACATCATGCCTCGTCGGTGTGTTGTCGGAGGGTGTAACAACACGAACAGGGACGGATTCAAGTTGCACCAGTGGCCCAAAGATGCGAAAGTGGCAAGAAATTGGACGTTTGTTCCGCACATTTTACCGACGAAAGCTATGCTACGACAGAGATGGCAAGAATGTGTGGATATCCTGCGACACTCAAAGCAGATGCATTTCCAACGATAAAGTCAAAGAAATCTGCCGCCAGACCCCCATTGAATCTGCCTGAGTGTGTGAGCAATTCAGGGACAAAGAACCTCGCTAGCACGGCAAGCAATGGCGGCAGTTTGTTCCCGCAGACGAGCGAGCTATCGACCCTAGCTTCCCTGGCCTGCTGACATCAACTCCAAAACTGGACAGATCAGCTTTCAGGAAAAGAGCGCGGATGAGGGTATGTCTACAGAATATATTAATTGATGAAAATTGGGCTGTCTGCACTCTCAAAGTGCATGTTGTTGCCAAATGTATTTCATATGCTGTAAACCTAGTTCATAGTTGTTTCCTTTAATGCCAAACAAACACATACCAATCATTGGTTAGAAGGCGATCGCCGAATTCGTCCTCGCTTTCTCCCGTGTCGCTGGCTGTAGTGTCGTTTTCGTCAGTTTCGCTTGCATACCGTTCAAACCGATATGGCTCAATAGCTTCAGTTTCTTCTTCAATTTCGTTTTTGCTACCTGCCTCCACACTACAACCATCCGTTTCAATACATTCGTAATCTGTTGAATCGCTTAAGCCGCTGAAATCCGAGTCTGAATCCGAGCTAATGTCGCTATAGCTTGCTGTTCTATGCGCCATGTTTGTTTGTGTTGGCTTCACTATGTGACGTCACAGGAAAATGGACGGGTGGTTAAAATCAGGCACTTTGAAGCTTTTTTTAGGGATATTGCGTGATGGGTAACATATTGAAAAAAACTTCGAAAAATATAATAAGCCACTGGGAACTGATTTTTAATGGTTTTAACAATTCTGAAATTGTGATAATGTTCCCCTTTAAGAGTAGTAAGTCTGAGTTTTACTTGTATTTATTGTGTACTATTGATTTTGTTTTGATCAAACAATTGTATCAAATAAAAGAGAATAAAGAACTAGTTTCAATATTGTGTTGATATTGTTAGATTGTCAATAGCACTCACCATAAATGCATTTAAAAATGTTCTCTTAATTCATGATATCAGTATAGGTATCAGCCGTTCTCGCTCATGAATAATTCCCCCATATATACAGACACAAAGGTTTGTCTCTGGTGGTTAGGGACTTCTTTGTTAAAGCATCTGCCGTGTTATTTATTGTATAGTTTTGATTATGAATTCATAATGTTAACCTTTTTTAATGGCGGTTAAAACCGAGACTCTTTTGATTAGTACATTTGACCAAGGAGAGAGCATGCTTACTTTTGTTTGCACATGAACATGCTGCGATATCTTTTTAATCAGGCTGACCTTTTGAATGCTATAAAAAAAACAATTCTACCTATTTTTCAAGAATTCTCACCTCGCCTTTCAAGAAGTCATTATCGCCACTTCGTATTGCTGCACTTTTATTGCCCAGGTGTAAGAGAGAGAGAAAGAGAGAGAGATATCCCTGTAGGTATTAAAGTATTAAACCCATCTCATCCTTGAATTAGAATCTTTCACAACCTCTACACTCTCGTCGTTTCTCTTCATGAATTTTTCGCCCTTCTTTTCCATGCTTGGGGTTGAATATACTTTAACCAAAAATGTCCCATCGTTCTTATTCAGACATTTCATTTTAAGATGTGGGCTTTATGACTGTTTTCGAAACATACTTCATTTATAATAATACTCATTTTATTTCACCAGTGTTGCTGTCCCAGATTTTGTCTTCTCCACTTATCTTCACCTTTTATTCTTTAAAGAGTTTCTCTTGTTCTTTACCACAGTTATAAACTTTGCCAATGATGTAATGCATAAACAGCTTTCATTTCATTTAAGATGCCGTTCGATCCCACAGGCTTAAAAGTTTGCTGTTTTTTTCATCATTCTTTTCTTTTCAAGTAAACTTGGCAGACCTTAGTACTATATTCCCACCGGAGAAGCTGTAATATTCATCTGAATAAGAGTGTGTTTTATATACATATATGTTGTCTATGCTGTCAAACACAGATGGGGAATCGTCTGTTACTGCTAGAAAACAAAAACAAAGAAGGAAACGTGAATAAAACATTACACAAATAGGCATATAGCTCCCAGTAAAGCACAAGTAAGTTGATGTATTTGAGTGAATTACGAAAGTATCCATTATGGAATTGAAAGTGGGGCAAATCAAACCAAGAGCAACAAAACAACTCTTGCATAAGCCAAAAAAGTTTCTTGCAGTGAGTAAAATACATTATAAGAAGTCAAAGACAAATGCAGTTTATCTCTTCGTTCCCCCTTCTCCCTTTTTACTTCTCCTGCACACTCGCACCACCAACTAGCTCATATCTTAATTACTGAGGAATGATGGGTACTTAACCTTGCCTCTCGCTGCTTACGCTAATGCAGAGAGGTCAGGAGTGTGCTGATTGGCTGGCTTGCCGTCAACTCAGCCAGAAATGACTGTCGTGGTGCAGATGAGCGGATGAGCAAGGGAATGACACACTGGAGCAAGGACAAGGGAAATATAAATGAGAAGGAGAGACACTCGTTAAAATTAAGATCATGAAGTCACTTAAACGCAAAATATATACCGTATTTTTCGGACTATAAGTCGCCCCAGAGTATAAGTCGCACCGGCCGAAAATGCATAATAAAGAAGGAAAAAAACATATAAGTCGCACTGGAGTATAAGTCGCATTTTTGGGGGAAATTTATTTGATAAAACCCAACACCAAGAATAGACATTTGAAAGGCAATTTAAAATAAATAAAGAATAGTGAACAACAGGCTGAATAAGTGTACGTTATATGACGCATAAATAACCAACTGAGAACGTGCTTGGTATGTTAACGTAACATATTATGGTAAGAGTCATTCAAATAACTATAACATATAGAACATGCTATACGTTTACCAAACAATCTGTCACTCCTAATCGCTAAATCCCATGAAATCTTATACGTGTAGTCTCTTACGTGAATGAGCTAAATAATATTATTTGATATTTTACGGTAATGTGTTAATAAGTTCACACATACAAACCCCATTTCCATATGAGTTGGGAAATTGTGTTAGATGTAAATATAAACGGAATACAATGATTTGCAAATAATTTTCAACCCATATTCAGTTGAATATGCTACAAAGACAACATATTTGATGTTCAAACTGATAAACATTTTTTTTTTTTTTGCAAGTAATCATTAACTTTAGAATTTGATGCCAGCAACACGTGACAAAGAAGTTGGGAAAGGTGGCAATAAATACTGATAAAGTTGAGGAATGCTCATCAAACACTTATTTGGAACATCCCACAGGTGAACAGGCAAATTGGGAACAGGTGGGTGCCATGATTGGGTATAAAAGTAGATTCCATGAAATGCTCAGTCATTCACAAACAAGGATGGGGTGAGGGTCACCACTTTGTCAACAAATGCGTGAGCAAATTGTTGAACAGTTTAAGAAAAACCTTTCTCAACCAGCTATTGCAAGGAATTTAGGGATTTCACCATCTACGGTGCGTAATATCATCAAAGGGTTCAGAGAATCTGGAGAAATCACTGCACGTAAGCAGCTAAACCCGTGACCTTCGATCCCTCAGGCTGTACTGCATCAACAAGCGACATCAGTGTGTAAAGGATATCACCACATGGGCTCAGGAACACTTCAAAAACCCACTGTCAGTAACTACAATTGGTCGCTACATCTGTAAGTGCAAGTTAAAAATCTCCTATGCAAGGCGAAAACCGTTTATCAACAACACCCAGAAACGCCGTCGGCTTCGCTGGGCCTGAGCTCATCTAAGATGGACTGATACAAAGTGAAAAAGTGTTCTGTGGTCTGACGAGTCCACATTTCAAATTGTTTTTGGAAACTGTGGACGTCGTGTCCTCCGGACCAAAGAGGAAAATAACCATCCGGATTGTTATAGGCGCAAAGTTGAAAAGCCAGCATCTGTGATGGTATGGGGGTGTATTAGTGCCCGAGACATGGGTAACTTACACATCTGTGAAGGCGCCATTAATGCTGAAAGTTACATACAGGTTTTGGAACAACATATGTTGCCATCCAAGCAACGTTACCATGGACGCCCCTGCTTATTTCAGCAAGACAATGCCAAGCCACGTGTTACATCAACGTGGCTTCATAGTAAAAGAGTGCGGGTACTAAACTGGCCTGCCTGTATTCCAGACCTGTCTCCCATTGAAAATGTGTGGCGCATTATGAGGCCTAAAATACCACAACAGAGACCCCCGGACTGTTGAACAACTTAAGCTTATCAAGCAAGAATGGGAAAGAAATCCACCTGAGAAGCTTAAAAAATGTGTCTCCTCAGTTCCCAAACATTTACTGAGTGTTGTTAAAAGGAAAGGCCATGTAACACAGTGGTGAACATGCCCTTTCCCAACTACTTTGGCACGTGTTGCAGCCATGAAATTCTAAGTTATTTATTATTTGCAAAAAAAAAAGAAAGTTTATGAGTTTGAACATCAAATAGCTTGTCTTTGTGGTGCATTCAGTTGAATATGGGTTGAAAAGGATTTGCAAATCATTGTATTCCGTTTATATTTACATCTAACACAATTTCCCAACTCATATGGGAACGGGGTTTGTAGTCTATTAAGGAGCATATGGTTGCCTGTGTGTGTAATGAACTCATCTGGTTCCCTACTATGTATCTATTGCTATATGGCCGTGGGTATCACACAGCAGGACGAGTCATTGAGAGGACAGAAACACACGCATGCACATGCTACTCTGGAGTGGGCTGGTTTTTAAAGTTTAAAAGCTAACAAATGGTAAACACAGCATATCAGTTGGTGTTGTGGATTGGCTTTTCAAAATAAAATATTTCTTGGCGATATACTCTTAAGTTTTTCTGCAACCAGCAATCCCACAATTTGTTTTGTTCTATTTTAAGTTTCAGGTGTACCACAGACTTTTAGAGTCCTTGTAATGTTTGGCTTTCTTTCACATGGGAGCTTCTTATAAAGGTAAAGATGCCACTATGGATATAGGTCATGCACTGTGCTTTCGCCTTGAGTCATTTAAGGATGTATTTACAGTAAAGGGCTTATCCAAGTCAACCTGATCAATTCGGTCAGACGTTTTTGTCTGGTCTAATTTGACTGATTTACTGTGTCCACTCAGCTGTTAAAAACTTGTATGGACAGTGCATCCTCCTTACCATATGTATATATATATACAGTATATATATACCACAGAGGTCATACATGTATGCATAGCCTTTTACATCGCCATTCGTGACTATTGGCATGCGTTTGTACAGTATGTTGAAGGCATGTGGTTTGTTAATACCCTGTGTGCATGCATGCGTGTGGTCTTCAGGCAATGGAGATCAGCGATACAAAAGTTGACGAGGTATGGTAAGGCACAATGCCAAAGAAATGTGCCTGTAAACACACACATGCACACCAACTCACACAAACTCCTTGTTCTCTGATCTTGGGGGACAGCTGCTCTGATCCGGGTCACTGGCAGCGTGTGCTCAGTTGGGCTCAAAAATATCACTACGGCAACTGCACCGCAAAATCCTATTCCATGTCATCTCACCCAGGAACAGTGTGCAGACTGTCCCGAATCCCCCTACCCCCGAAGGGATGAGACTGCGACTCGGACGCTGCCTGCGTACTCGCTGTGTCAGCGATGTCTATGGGTAGGGGGCGAGTAGCGTATTATAGAAATGTTTGGCACGTTTTGGCAGGAAATTGTGTGAATTATGCAGGCGTAGCCCTACTGTTTGTGCGTGCGTGCGTGTGTGTGTGTGTGTGTGATGCCAGTGTGTTATAAATATTTTATAAGGAGAACAAGCTACAATGTTTTCTGTCGCCATTTTCTCATAGTAGAACCTTGAAATTCTAAGACTTCTAATATTTCGGAACAAATATGTCTTTTAAAGTCCCCGCCATGCTTGACTAAAGTTGGATGTTGGTAAATCTCAGGAGACTTCCCCAGCACTTAGTTCAGCCGGTATCAAACCATAACTTTGCTGGTGTGTTGTTTTTTCTTTACTTTTTTGTTGTTTACAATAGTTGCATACTCCATGGTTACAATGCCATGCTAGCCAGAAATTATTTGAAAAATCGAGCTAGAAGCTGACAGTTGATAGTGTTTATGGTTGTGGTTAGGGCTGCAACTAACAACTAATTTGATAATCGATTAATCTGTCGATTATTACTTCAATTAATCGATTAATAATGGGATAAAAGAGACAAACTAAATTTCTATCCTTTCCAGTATTTTATTGAAAAAAATACCAGCATACTGGCACCATACTTATTTTGATTAATTTTTTCTCAGCTGTTTGTAAATGTTGCAGTTTATAAATAAAGGTTTATAAAATAAATAAATAAAAAAAGTAGCCTCTGCGCATGCGCATAGCATAGATCCAACGAATCGATGACTAAATTAATCGGCAACTATTTTTTATAATCGATTTAATCGATTAGTTGTTGCAGCCCTAGATGTGGTATTAATTTATTTTAAACATGCATACAGTTACATTCAATTTTAATCGTAATCACGATTTTGGCTGCTACGGTTAAATGAGGGTGATCATCGGCGATTATAAAAAATTTAAAAAAATTGTCTCCTTTGCATTTCAAACCACACACTAAGAAATGTTGTTTGTCTATCTGTGTTGGCCCTGCGATGAGGTAAAGACTTGTCCAGGGTGTACCCCGCCTTCCGCCCGAATGCAGCTGAGATAGGCTCCAGCACCCCCCGCGACCACGAAAGGGACAAGAGGTAGAAAATGGATGGATGGATGGCATTTCATGTTCACAACCAACAGTTAGCCAACCACCAGGGGGCCACTGATAGATAGTGGACTTGTGAGAGCGATTGAGTGACAACAGATGTTGAATGTAGATCAGCCAGTAGCTCCCGAAAATCCATTCATCCATCCATTTTCTACCGCTTGTCCTTTTCGAAAATATTAGAACAAATAAATGCATTATTACATAGGTGCCCTCCCCACCTGCAGGGTTACCCACAGGGTACCAATAGGCACGCATTTTAACCCAGGAACACGACCGCACTCCTTGCTGTTCTGTAGGCACTACCACTCGTTTCACAAAACCCGGAAATGCTCTCGCGCAAATGAAGCAATGACAAACACCACAACAAGTTGCACCGCAAAGTTGCATTAGTGTGCACATCCAAACTAATTATCAAGTTGCGAAAACACGTTAAGCATTAACACCAACACCAACATCTCTTCTTTTCTCAACCCACCTCCGGCGCAAAGCCCCTACGAACAGCTACAAAATACAGACAACCGTATTATCAACCGTGCACAGAGGGACCCCGTATCCATACATCTCTTAAATACTCGCCAAAATGACGGATGTAATACGGTTTTATTTTGTGAAAGACATGTCCTATTCACAGTAAACTGTGAGCTGTACAATGAATGTCTTCCTTTGTACGTGACTTTCGTACATTATCTTGTTTTTTTACTTGCTTGGGCTGTTTGATCGCACTCTACAATGGCATATTTATTTTAGTTAGCCTTTGTCTTTTGTACCTTTTGTTTTGTATTATTATTAAATTGTTTTTATAGTTTCATTTAGAAATGAAAGCCAAGTTCACATTCCATTTGAAAGTGCATTCAAATGTTTTAATTAACAGTAAATAATCGTGATTTCAATATCGATAAAAATAATTGTGATTATTTTTTGGCCATAATTGTGCAGCTCTAATATGATACATCACATATTTACCGTTTCTCATCACAACATGTCTGAAAAGGAGTCGGAAGAGGCAGAATTTATATAATCCTACTTTTAATCCTACTTTTGCTACAATTGCTAACACATTTATTTGTTCACTTCTTGTGCGCAATCTGTAACACAAACAGTCTGTATGGCTGCCAGTATGTATGTAAGTAGTCACTTAAATGAAGAAACATTAGCACAAACAGTATATTTAGCTGTTGGCTAGCTGCTGTATGTGTTGTCACTTCTCAATGGGGGTTTCATTGTTTGTTTGACAATGCGTTAGTGCTTAACTTCTTTTTACGCTATTTTTGGTGATAAACATTAAAAAAAAGAAACATTTCTCCCTCATGTTTTTTTATTTATTAAAGTGATGAGCATTTAAGAGTCTTTTCTGATTTTAATGTTTTAATAGGACAGTTGTGAGGGCTGGGGGATTATATGATCGTGATAAATTTCAGGTCGATTACGGTAATCAGCTGTCATCATATTACCGTATTTTTCGGACTATAAGTCGCAGTTTTTTTCATAGTTTTCATAGTGCGACTTATGTTTTTTCCTTCATAATTATGCATTTTCGGCAGGTGCGACTTATATTCCGGTGCGACTTATACTCCGAAAAATACGGTAACTTGATCAAACAATGCGGAAATGTCCACTTACGGTTGCTATTGAATGATAACAAACCCTTTGACAGCTTCTTGTGTTTTCTTTGGTCCCTTTGCTCTCTTTCCCCTTTGTTTTTGAGCCATCTCTCTGCACTCCGCCACGCACAGGCTACGTACGTCACTCTAAGCGTGACCTGTATCACCAATAGGTGCACCGCTGTCATGTGCGCTCCATTGGAGCACTCTTGTGGAAACATTCACTACGTTTCCATGCACTAAATTAGTCTGATTTCTCAAATAATTTGTTTTTTGCATTTTCACACCTATATGTGAAGTCCAAGTGTTCATGCACTCTCTCTAATGCGACTATTGGTCATACGCAATGTGCCTCCCGTACGCCCGGGGGCGCTTATTTCCTCTCGCGTGAATAAATGTTTTGGTTTTCCGGTTGATCTATGATGTCACACTAGGCATCTGCGGCTCCATACAAGTAAACGGCCAAGCTCTGTAGTACCTAATGTCCACTGTAATATTGGCACATATTACAAATACTACGTCTCCAATGGATATGATGATGTTAAATAGCAGACAGCATCAAGCAATGATCTGAGATTGCGCTACGAACATGACACTACTACTAAGACTGTATCTATCGGAGCGGATGCAGGTCAAAGCAATGAAAAACCGGCGGCAGAGAGTTTTTTCAAAGGAATTTCGGACAGGGAATCATGGTAACAAAACTTTCTAATGTCTCCGAGTTCATTCAAAAGGATCTGTGGATTGATGGAAGGAGACCATACGTGCCACGGCCAATACTGATTAGGGTTGCTATTGTTCTGGACTATCTTGCCATTTGTGCAGGACACAGTTATTGCTAATCAGTTTGGAGTGCACAAATGCAGCGTGAAGAGGTTTGTGTATGCTTTATTAGTTGCTTTTAATGTACCTGATTCTTTCTCTTTTATCTCATTCGTATTCCATTTGGGAGTCTGAATGAATCCTTCATTCTACATTTTCTTTCCTTTTTTCTCAAATCGATGTACATCAAAATGTTATGTTAATTGTGAAGAAAATAAAAAGTTAATAAAAACTTGTGTTTATATTGAATGATATCTGCTTCTGGGTTGTATCCTGCGTGCTGAGACTGGAGCATGCGCCTTACAAAGTGTCCCCTCTGGTGGTCGATAGATGTAGTTTTCAATCGCATAATCCAGGTGTGTTAGTCCGACTTTTCAAAAACCAAACAGAATTGGATTTAGGCGTTTCCATGGGATGTAGGATGCTTATTTAGACTGGAACTATTTGAGAAATCGGACTAATTTAGTGCATGGAGACGTACTGGCTGTCCGTGTAGTTTAAGTTTCATGCAGTCTGAATTTATTTTATTTTTTTAAACTCATGAAATGAATCATCAAGAGAAACAATTACAAATCAAAGCTTTTTTCTAACCAAATTAATAGATTTAACCGTGAAATCGTGGCAGCTTTAGTTATTTGTTATTTTACTTATTTTTTTTACATTTATTTTACTGTTTATTAAAAACGGTTATTATTTTTCTATGTTCATCGTATTTAATCTGCTTTCTTATTTACTTGGTATGGTAATACAATTTTAAATGAATCTCTAGTTGCTTTTAGTTTTTAGTACAGATGCTTTAAAACTGGCAGGATAAGAACAATTTAAAAATAAAAATACATTTAGATTGGATGATATCAATAAGTTCATCGTGATTTTTGTTTTTCCCATTTTGCGGAGTGCTAACAGTTGTTATTTTTACAGGTAAAACATTTAAAAGCCCTGTGTTTGTTATGTAAGGTACATGTATATAATACAGGTTTACAATAGTGCGTTATAGAATATATGTTTTGAAGTCAAGAACAAATAAGACATTTGGTGGAATTTTTATGTTTTCTTGTATTTTTTGTAGCTTCATGATAAACTTAACTCCATGTCTGCTAATATTTATGTATAACAAGAAGGACTCACACAAATTCAGTGCCATGCTTATTAAACCTGCCTCAATGAGGCAGAAAAATAAAAGAAAGGTCTAAACAATGTGATTTTTACATGATCAATAGACACCAGATTTGGATAAGTGTCTCCGTTTTTTTATGCGTTAATGTAATTGTTTCATAATGTACACAAGTACCTGTATATCAGATATGTTGTGCTGCTAAAATGACCTAAACCTCCACACGCCAGTCATCTCTCAATAACGCTTGCTTTCATCCACCCCTGTCACTTGTTTCTGCGATGAATTGGGTTGTTTGTCTTCCTTCAATGTGTCCTGTCCCTTTTTTTTCCCCGTCTATGCTTACACAGTAACACACACACACACACACACACACACACACACACACACACACACACACACACACACACACACACACACACACATGCATTCTTGTATTTGTCACCTTCTTGAGACCTCTGAAAAATGCCTACCTCTTTAGGACAACCCTTTCTAGATATATAAAGATTTGTATTTACAACATTAATAATATATACATACTATGCAAAGCTTGTTGTGAAGAAAATTGTTGGAATTTCACAAGAAAAAGGTACCAATTTCACATGAAAAACTTACAATTTTGGCAGTGTTATAATAAAAGTTGTAATTTTACTCAACACAAGTCAAGATTTTACAAGAAAAACTGAACATTTGTGCAATATTATGATACAATTTGGAATTTTACTCAGTAACAGTCACAATTTTACAAAAAAGCTTAAAATTTTGACAATTTTAGGAAAAGAGTCGTAATTTTACTCGACAAAAGTCACAATTTTATAAGAAAACTGAAATTTTGACAATATCAATCAATCAATCAATCTTTATTTATATAGCCCTAAATCACAAGTGTCTCAAAGGGCTGCACAAGCCACAACGACATCCTCGGTACAAAGCCCACATACGGGCAAGGAAAAACTCACCCCAGTGGGACGTCGATGTGAATGACTATGAGAAACCTTGGAGAGGACCGCATATGTGGGTAACCCCCCCCCCCTCTAGGGGAGACCGAAAGCAATGGATGTCGAGTGGGTCTGACATAATATTGTGAGAGTCCAGTCCATAGTGGATCCAACATAATAGTAAGAGTCCAGTCCATAGTGGGGCCAGCAGGACACCATCCCGAGCGGAGACGGGTCAGCAGCGTAGAGATGTTCCCAGCCGATGCACAGGCGAGCGGTCCACCCCGGGTCCCGACTCTGGACAGCCAGCACTTCATCCATGGCCACCGGACCTGTGCCCCCCCCCCTCAAGGAAAAGGGGAGCAGAGGAGAAAAGAAAAGAAACGGCAGATCAACTGGTCTAACAGGGGGGCTATTTAAAGGCTAGAGTATACAAATGAGTTTTAAGATGGGACTTAAATGCTTCTACTGAGGTAGCATCTCTAATTGTTACCGGGAGGGCATTCCATAGTACTGGAGCCCGAATAGAAAACGCTCTATAGCCCGCAGACTTTTTTTGGGCTCTGGGAATCACTAATAAGCCGGAGTTCTTTGAACGCAGATTTCTTGCCGGGACATATGGTACAATGCAATCGACAAGATAGGACGGAGCTAGACCGTGTAGTATTTTATACGTAAGTAGTAAAACCTTAAAGTCACTTCTTAAGTGCACAGGAAGCCAGTGCAGGTGAGCCAGTATAGGCGTAATATGATCAAACTTTCTTGTTCTTGTCAAAAGTCTAGCAGCCGCATTTTGTACCAACTGTAATTTTTTAATGCTAGACATAGGGAGACCCGAAAATAATACGTTACAGTAGTCGAGACGAGACGTAACGAACGCATGAATAATGATCTCAGCGTCGCTAGTGGATAAAATAGAACGAATTTTAGCGATATTACGGAGATGAAAGAAGGCCGTTTTAGTAACACTCTTAATGTGTGATTCAAACGAGAGAGTTGGGTTGAAGATAATACCCAGATTCTTTACTGATTCGCCTTGTGTAATTGTTTGGTTGTCAAATGTTAAGGTGGTATTATTAAATAAATGTCGGTGTTTAGCAGGACCGATAATCAGCATTTCCGTTTTCTTGGCGTTGAGTTGCAAGAAGTTAGCGGACATCCATTGTTTAATTTCATTAAGACACGCCTCCAGCTGACTACAATCCGGCGTGTTGGTCAGCTTTAGGGGCATGTAGAGTTGGGTGTCATCAGCATAGCAATGAAAGCTAACACCGTATTTGCGTATGATGTCGCCTAGCGGCAGCATGTAAATACTACAGAGTGCAGGGCCAAGAACCGAACCCTGAGGAACTCCGCACGTTACCTTAACATAGTCCGAGGTCACATTATTATGGGAGATGCATTGCATCCTGTCAGTAAGATAAGAGTTAAACCATGACAAAGCTAAGTCTGACATACCAATACGTGTTTTGATACGCTCTAATAAAATATTATGATCGACGGTATCGAAAGCAGCGCTAAGATCAAGAAGCAGCAACATAGATGACGCATCAGAATCCATCGTTAGCAGTAGATCATTAGTCATTTTTGCGAGGGCTGTCTCCGTAGAGTGATTTGCCCTGAAACCGGATTGAAAAGGTTCACAGAGATTGTTAGACACTACGTGTTCATTTAGCTGCTGTGCGACAATTTTTTCGAGGATTTTCGAAATAAAGGGAAGGTGGGACACCGGTCGGTAGTTTACCATGAGGTCAGGATCAAGGTTAGGTCTTTTGAGCAGAGGATGAATAACCGCTTTCTTGAATGCTAGGGGAACAGTGCCAGAGGAAAGTGATAAGTTTATAATATTTAGCACTGATGGACCTAATAATACAAAAAGCTCCTTGATAAGTTTCCCAGGAAGTGGGTCAAGTAAACATGTTGTTTGTTTTATCCCACTTACACGCTGTAATAGTTCCTCTAATGTTATTTCATCAAAAAGAGAGAGACTATTTTGTATTGCAGTATCCGTCGTAGATACAGTTGTATCTGTGTTCATAGAACCCAGTTGTAGCTGGGATGCGTTGTCTTTAATCTCCTTTCTAATGAGTTCAATTTTCTTATTAAAGAAATTCATAAAGTCATCTGCCGAGTGGGTGGAGCTATTGGGAGGAGTCCCTTGTTGGGTTAGCGATGCTACTGTACTAAACAAAAATTTAGGGTCGTTTTTGTTGAGGCGGATGAGATTTGAGTAATATTTAGCTTTAGCTAAGGTAAGCATGCGTTTATACGATATTAAACTATCACTCCATGCTTGATGGAAAACCTCAAGCTTGGTCGCGCGCCATTTGCGTTCCAACTTTCTACATGATAATTTATGAGCTCTGGTTTCCTCTGTAAACCATGGGGTGCGCCTTTTAGGGGCCCTTTTTTGTTTTAGCGGTGCTATACTATCAATGGTTTTGCGCAGGGCATTGTCAAAGTTGTTAGTGAGGTTATCAATAGAGCCGACATAATTTGGGAATGGTGCCATTACCGAAGGCAGTAGGTCAGCAAGAGTCATCGTTGTGGCGGCATTAATGTTGCGGCTGCTATAGCAGTTATTATTATTATTAGCTTGTTGACAATGAGTCAGAACTTCGAATTTTATAAGGTAATGATCGGACATTACTTTAGTATACGGGAGTACCATAACTTTGGAGGTGGTGACACCCCTGACCAGCAGTAGATCTATCGTATTGCCGTTGCGATGCGTAGGTTCATTTATTATTTGTGTAAGACCACAGCTATCAATTATAGTCTGGAGCGCCACGCACTGAGGGTCCGATGGGGTATTCATATGGATATTAAAGTCCCCCATTATGATTATATTGTCTGCGTGCGTCACTAGATCAGCAACGAACTCTGAGAATTCATTAATAAAGTCCGAGTAGGGCCCTGGGGGGCGGTAGATAACAGCCATATCGAGAGGCAGTGGTGCGACAGACCTCATAGTAAGCACCTCAAACGATTTGTATTTATTATTTAGGTTAGGGGTATGGTTAAAGTTTTCATTGTATATTAGTGCGACCCCCCCACCCCTTTTAAGGGGACGGGCAATATTCGCATTCGTATAGTTAGGAGGAGATGCCTCATTTAGCAATATAATAATAATCAGAATTTTACTTGGCAAAATTAAGACAAAAGTCATAATTTTACTCAAAAACAAAAAAAAACAAAAAAAAATTGCCTGTATGTGTAAGTAATTGTAATTGTAATTGTAATTGTAATTGTAATTGCCTGTATGTGTAAGTCAGAATTTTGTATGACAAATGTCACCATTTTGCATTAAAAAGTAAAAATTTTACATAATGAAGTAATAATTTTACGAGAATATATTACAATATTACAGAAACAGAAAACATTTGGGAAATTGTTCCCCATTTTATGAAAAAGAAGTCGAAACATTGTGAGAAAAAGACTGCTTTTAGTTAATTAAAAAAATAATAATAATTTGTAATTGTTTTTTAATCTTCATTATTTACTTCTAGTTATTACAGTGTCTCTATAAACGTTTTTTTTTAAATTATTATTAATTTTGGTTCGAAGGGGGAGCATTTCAACTTTTACACACACTTATTATTTCATATGTTGACCAGAGGGGTAGCACTTTTAAAACCGACACACAGTCCATCCATCCATCTATTTTCTACCGCTTGTCCTTTTTGGGGTCGCGGGGGGTGCTGGAGCTTATCTCAGCTGCATTCGGGCAGAAGGCGGGGTACACCCTGGACAAGTCGCCACCTCATCACAGGGCCAACAGAGATAGACAGACAACATTCACACTTACATTCACACACTAAGGCCAATTTAGTGATCAATTTGAAAAATCCCTCCTTTTTGGGACCGCCCTAATTTTGATAGATTTCACCAGCAGGGGTGCTAATGAGACATTCTCCATTAGATGCAATGGTTTTCCGTATTGGGACCATGATTTCGGTCCTAGCTTGTTCACCGGTCCTCATATGAAAGGTACTTTTCCTTGTTGGTGTCTCAAGAAGGGTAGAAAAACAAGAACACACACACACACACACACACACACACACACCTCTTCCACCTCAGTCTTTGTTTTGCTGAAGAATACAAACACACTCTGAATCAAAACACAACTGACAGTTTGCATCCAGTTTCATTGCTCCTCCTCCTCCTCCTCTTCTGCTAATTCTTCCCGCACATCCATGCCCCCCTTCCCCTCAATTCCTCTCTTCATCCCTCCCTTTCTGCTTCCAGCTGTCAGGAGGCTTCATTATTAAAGATTCATGGTGGAGTCTGGGCAGCGCCTACAAAAGCTTTTGTCAGACAGACCGAGTGTCTCAAATCTCCCTGCCACTAAATGGAGGTGACATGAAGAGAGACTCAAATAAACACCCCCTTCACACATGTATGCACATGCTTTACTCTATTTTATTATTAAAAAATGGATCTTATGCAAGATTTCTGTTTTTACAATATGGCTGACCTGAATAATATTTTAAATATTTGAGCATTGACTGTGGATATGGGTTAGTTTTTTTGGCATAAAATATTTGGCTTGAATTAGTTTTGGATTTTGACAAATCAGTCTACATTGAGAGGATCAAACGTTCTGTTTTTCATGATGAATAATTCTTATTTTTTTAATAGTTTTTCACATGGGTTATTGAATTGATTGGCGTTAGGCTTCTTTGCTGCATGTAACAAAAACTAAATGTATGGATATTTTAGTTTGTTGAATAATATCTTTATGAACTAGATGAGGCAATTCCTGAAGGAATTGTGTGTGAATGTTTCAATGCTGAAGTTGAACTGAAATCCTGGAATTTTCTTTAGAATTGTTGAAGTAGAGCACACAATTCCTGAACAGGCTTAATATTTTGAAGTTGGAACGGTTTGAATAAAATGTAGGAATTGGGGAACTTTGAAGAATGTCCAATTGATTTTAATGGGAATTTCCCCCAAAATTGGGAATTTCGGGTAAATCGGAATTTTTTTTTAAATTTTAAAAAACGTAAATAGTCTGAATGAGTTGAAATGGTTGGTGTTAAACTTTTTCAAATTGGTCGAGAAATGTTGAAGTAGTAATATATTGAATTGAGAAATGGTATTACGGAATTCCTGGAATTTCGGGAAAACCGGGAATTTTTGTCCTGATTAAGAGGAATGTTTTGACAGTAAAACGGTTGAAGTGGGTATAAAAATGTGGAAGGAGTAGTCGCCAGAAAAAAGGGTGAAAATAGGGCTTTGGAAAACCAGGAATTCTGGAAAATCCTGGAATTTTTTTGAACTTCAAAAAAGGACAGTTTGAATTTCCAGGTCGGTGGAATGTGTTGAAAGTGGCCAATTCATTTTAAACGGGGAAAAAAGTCCCGGAAAACCGGGAATTTTGGGAAAATCTGGGAATTTTTGGATTTTGTCAAGGGAAAGCCCGCAATTCCCGAATAGGCTGAACAGTTTGAAGTTGGAACGGTTTGAGTCAGATGAAAAATGTGGAAGGTGGAGCGTGCCAAAATCTGGAGAAGAAGAAGTAGAGGAATAATAATAAATAGATGAATTTGGGTCTAGAAAACCATATGTGTGAATGCTTTGGAGCACTCACACAATTACATCATTACATTAAAATGTTTGTGAGTAGGGAAGTTCCGATCACGGTATTGTGCTGCCGATTACGATTCTGATCATCCATGAGTGAGATCGGCTGACACTGATCACATGTATTTACTGTACATTTTTTTCCCCAATTAATTTTATTTACACAATTAATGGTTAATCAATGTAATAAAAAAATACAAATATACATACAAATATAACACCTATTAAATACAGTCCTAGAAAATAAATAAAATAACAATTTAAAATACAACCAAAAAATAATGGCACCATTGTCAATAATCAGTAATAGTGATTAAAGATTACACAACAAACATAATTAAATACAATATTAGTATTATTACTTATCATTTCCATTGCCGTCACAGCCAATAATGAAAAACGATAACAGTCACAGTGGTTTACACTTGAATTGCATGTCATAAACATGACAATCACACTGTAGTCATAATTCCCCACAAGGAAGAACGTTTCATATACTGATCCCATATTTCAAGACATGACTATTAATATATAATCTAAATGCAGTTTATTTTTTACTGATATTGTATCCCTAGCTTGTGTATTCCAGTCATTATGAGTTAGACTATTAACAGCTATCGATTTTTTTTAAACATTTTGTTTTTGTTATGATGCATATTGACAAAAATGCATTTTTATTCTTTGATGACATGTTACTAAACACAAGTTTGCGCTGTCATTGAGATGTCTATATCTAAGAATGTAATTGTTTCTTATGTTGTTTTGGACCACAACTTTATTATTCTGAAATTCTCACAATAGATAAGTTCCTGTATGACACTTTTTGAGAGTTTAAAACTACTGTACATTTCTGAATTTTCTCATGATAAATGTAATTGACAACAATATCAACACAATATTCAAATTAGTTCCGTATTCTTTTTTATTACATGCTGGAGCTTATCCCAGCTGCACACGAGCGGAAGGCAGTGTACACCACCACATCACAGGGCCAGCACAGATAGGGTTAAATAATAACTACAAAATAACTCTGAGAGCGCTGACCTTTATCAGGCCTTATCTGCCAATAGTTGAAAAATCCAAATGATAATCTGGATCACCCCCAAAATTGAATCACTTGTACCTTATCCCATTTCTGACATTTCATGAAAACTGAAAATGTTCTATAGCGCAATGAAATAAACAGAGCGAACCCTCTTGTCAGATATCCACTCTTTGTCTCTGTGGGAGGAGGCGACACCACAAGCATACACACTTATCCCATTAGATAGATAGATAGATAGTACTTTATTGATTCCTTCAGGAGAGTTCCCTGAGGATAATTAAAATTCCAGCAGCAGTGTACAGAATTGAGATCGAATTTAAAAAGTAAATAATTGGGGTATAAATGGAAACAAAATAGAAAAATATTACAATAGAATAAAAATAAAAAGCAACAATGAGAATACAAATATAACAGTAAAATAAGAATATAACAAGAGAAACTAGACAGTAGTGACCATGTTATGAAAAAGTATTGCACTGTTATTGTTTTGCATCCCCTGTCATCCTAGTACCCCCCCTCCCTCCCAGAGAGGAGTTGTACAGTCTGATGGCGTGTGGGACAAAGGAATTTTTTTAGTCTATTAGTCCTGCACTTGGGATGAAGCAGTCTAGCACTGAACAGGCTCCTCTGGCTACTGATAACGGTATGTAGAGGGTGACTGCCATCATCCAGGATGCTCACTAGTTTTTCCACAGTCTTCTTCTCTGCCACTGTCACCAGTGAGTCCAGTTTTATTCCGATCGTTGAACCGGCCCGCCTGATCAGTTTCTCCAGTCTGGAGCTGTCCTTCTTAGATGTACTGCCCCCCCAGCACACTACGATGTAGTACAGAACACTGGCAACCACAGACTGGTAGTACATCCACAAGAGTTTTTTACAGACTTTAAGGAGTGCAGCCTCTTCAGGAAGTACTGCCTGCTCTGTCCTTTCCTGTACAAGTGGTCCGTGTTAACAGTCCAGTCCAGCTTATTGTCCACCCACACCCCGAGGTACTTGAATGAGTCCACGGTCTGTACCTCGACTCCCTCGATCACAATAGGTTGTGACCTTGGACTCGACCTCCCAAAGTCAATGACCAGCTCCTTGGTCTTTGACGGATTGAGCTGCAAGAAGTTCCTGTAGCACCAGACAACGAAGTCCCTCACCAGCCTTCGAAACTCCTCCTCTCTGCCGTCCCTGATGCACCCGGCGATGGCTGTGTCATCCGCGTACTTCTGGATGTGACACAGCTCTGAGTTGTAGCAGAAGTCAGCGGTGTACAGGGTGAAGAGAAGAGGGGCCAGCACCGTTCCCTGCGGTGCTCCGGTGCTGCTGATCACAGTGTCAAATGTGATGTCCTTCAGTCTGACGTACTGTGGCCTATCGGTGAGGTAGTCTGAAACCCAGGCAACCAGGCAGGGGTCCACTCGCATTCTGTCCAGCTTGTCCTGGAGAAGGCGGGGCTGGATAGTATTAAAGGCACTCATGAAGTCCAGGAACAGGATCCTCACAGCGCCATTTCCCTTATCCAGGTGTGAGTGGGCTCGGTGCAGCAGGTAAAGGATAGCATCCTCCACACCAACGCCTGCCTGGTACGCAAACTGCAGGCTGTCCTGGGCATTTTGCACCTGTGGTCTGAGGAGGCTGAGAAAGAGCCGCTCCATTGTCTTCATTATATGAGAGGTGAGCGCCACTGGTCTGTAGTCGTTCAGCTCACTGGGGCAGTTCTTTTTGGGAACTGGAACGATGCACGACGTCTTCCAGAGGGTGGGCACTCTCCCCAGCTGCAGGCTGAGGTTGAAGATCCGCTGGAGTGGTTTACCCAATTCTGCAGCACTACTGCCATTTCCTGAAAGCTTAGTCAAAATCTTCCCATATATTTTTTAGATTTCTTGCTTGCGAACTACCTAGCTCACTGACTGACCGACCGACCCAGATGAAAACATCTCCTAGCAAATAAGAGAAATACTCTGAGGCCTGCATTAAATATTGTAGTTGAAAGTAAATGTACTATTGCCAGTGTATTTCTTCAGAGTACAAAATAATTTTGTTTTGCATTTCCAAAAATGGAAACAAGAGTCTGTCATTCTTCGGTTAGTGGTTTATTGGTTTCATAAATTGAACACCCTATAGATTACATATACAAAACAAAATACATTTTAGGAAAATATATATGTTGCGTTAACTTCCATTTAGTGGTCAAATACTGTGTGTTTTAATTTGGTGGAAACAGGCACAAATGGTTCCTTTTTATGCTGAAGGTTGCCAAACCCTGGTGTAAACGGAGCACATATATTTATTTAAAGTGCATCTGAAAAATGTGCCATGGACCTAATGTTGGATGATCTGCTCCATGTTTATTTACAAAAAGACAAGCGGGCTTGTGCAGAATGCTATTTCATATATTGTCTCTTCTTTTTTTTGTAGAAAAGCCCAAGAGCAACAGAAAAAGGTGGTAGTCGCTGGTTGTGTTCCCCAGGCCCAACCTCGAATGGACTATCTAAAGGGGCTCAGCATCATTGGGGTAAGTTCTGTGTTGCACTCTCTCTTTATTTACTACATGCCCAATTGTTGGACTATTGAAATACCAGTCAATGTATTTTATTTTATTTTGAAGGAATTGTTTTTTTGGTTTTTTTAGATAGAAACACACACACACATACATTCACACACACTTTAACTCATCAGTCACCTGGTTACCTCCATGCTGAGTCCGGCCCACCTGCTGTTTAGTAAATCAATAAACCTGTCAGAAAACGTGTCAGGATGTATGAGAAGAAGGAATAAATTCAAAAACATGTAAAGAGCCTCAAACTGTGCATGCACTCACACAAACCCATCTGAAACCGTGCTTGGGCCACTTGTTCTGGCATGAGGTCTTAGTCAGTCTGGTATGTTTGGCTCGTGTGCGTGCTAGATTGGTCATGCATGCGCACATTCACACATGCAACATACATTCATAGTAGAATAACATTAACCCGATCATCCTTTCCTAATTATAGCAACAATTTTATTCATAGAAAGAGTACAGGCCAAAAGTTTGGACACAGCTTCTCATTCAATGCGTTTTCTTTATTTTCATGACTATTTACATTGACGATTGTCACTGAAGGCATCCAAACTATGAATGACCACATACTTAACAAAAAAAGGTGAAATAACTGAAACATGTTATATATTCTAGTTTCTTCAAAATAGCCATCCTTTGCTCTGATTACTTTTTGTCACACTCTTGGCATTCTCTCGATGAGCTATTTTGTAGGAATACAAATTGTATTCCTGCTTTAGGAGCACTTACATTTAGAGGAGGAGCTACACCTCCATGTTTAGATATCAATTTCACGCATTATTAACACAAAATGTGGATTGTTACGATCATGCTTTGATTGTCAAATATGTTAGGTGATATATTTTCTACATGAATAAATGTTTTTGATATTCTGTACTAGTAGTAGTAGTTTATTTTGGACATGTTAAAAACTAAGCAAAACAAATATTTTACAATGAAAACCCATAACAATTAAAACAATACATCATGGTTAGGTGTTTTCATATCCAAAAAGGAGTGGGAAGAAGTGAAATGTATTTACTCCATCCCTTATTTTCTAAATCAAATAATTAGCTTTCTTATTATGGTTATTTTTAATATATGCAATGATAAATTTACTGGTCTTAATACAATATATTATCAATAATGTTTTACCCACTTTTCTTTGGCACAATAAGGCAGTACATACATACAATATACACATACTGTTTATAGTCACATGAGTACAATGTTTAACCTTATCTACCTACTTATTAATAAAATGTAATATTCAGCCTGTTAAACATTTTGCAATTGCGGACTAACAATCATAACAGGTTAACAAAGAATATACCATAGCAATGGTAATATTGTGTAGTCAACTGTAATTACCCGATGTGGGCTGCAGAGGGCAGGGGCAGGCATGCCTGCAGTGTGAAACCTAGTTTTAGTGGTAGCGAAGAATTTGTACAAAGACAATTCTTCCTTCTTCATATCGCCGCTGCCATTACAATCCACTTAATTTCAATCTGCCAGAAAACATTAATTTAGGCAGAAATATCACATAACAACAGAATAGCATGATTGTATTGTAAGAAGATTTTTCGTTGTTTTGTTGGTTAGACCGGATGTGAAGCGTAGCACTATTGTCGGCCGCCAACCGGACGTGTGTGTTTGGTATGAGAAAAGACTTGACTCAGATAAAAGCGACTTAAGATTTCCTCTCTACCGTCGTCGTTTCTGCTGAACTTGTATTCCATCCTACCAAAGCAGGTCGAGTAACAATCTACATTTTATGTTATAAATGCACTTTACTGTAATCCAGACACCGACTCCTCACTCCAAGCAGCAATGTGCGCTCAGTATTCGCTCCAATGATGTCGTCTCACGCCGATTGAAGGTAAAATTGTGTTGTCCTGTCCGGAGAACGACTTGCCATGGCTTTGAGATTACCATAAGGTCCCCCTTTCTTTGTGCAGTTCTGACAGCTATTTTTGAGCCTGTGGCTCAACAGTAACTGGACGCCATTACACATTTTCCCAAACTACGGAACGTGCTGAGAGTCAAAAATGTTAATACAGTACAGGTTCATGTGTAAGGCAGCTGAGTCAGACAACAATGTAAATAATGGTCTGACGAACCCGACTCGCAGTTCTGCCAGATTTTCATCCAGTCTGTGGAACCATTGGTGAGCAAGCCTGTATGCTGGACTTTGAATATTGTGGAGTGTATTTTTTTTTAATACAAGTTTTATTTATTTTATTTCTATTTTTCTGCTTGTATTTCTTTTATTTGTTTTTATCGTTGAAGTACATTTTTCTTTTGTGATATGGATCCCCATGGGTCTGAAATAATTGACTATAATAATAATAATATAATATGTTTCAGGGACAATATTTTTTTTGGAACATACAAAACAATAGATACAGTGAGTTGAAATCGATTCAGTAACTTTTTAGCAAAACAAAGTTAAAGTATGAATGATTGTCAAACACACAAACTAGGTGTGGTGAAATTTGTCCTCTGCATTTGACCCATCCCCTTGTTCACCCCCTGGGAGGTGAGGGGAGCAGTGGGCAGCAGCGGTGGCCGCGCCCGGTAATACTTTTTGGTGATTTAACCCCCAATTCCAACCCTTGATGCTGAGTGCCAAGCAGGGAGGTAATGGGTCCCATTTTTTTAGTCTTTGGTATGACTCACAACCTACTGATCTCAGGGCGGACAGTCCAACCACTAGGCCACAGCTTTTATTAAGCTGTAATAAAAAAAATATTGGACACTGGACACTGCAGATTAAGTTTTCTATAATATTGGTATTTCTTGAAAGGGAAGTAGGTATAAATTAATTATGTATACAAACAAGCAAGTAAACAACAATTAACGGCCAATGCATTCATATCTTATTTGAATAAAGTGCAACCAACACTCTTAAGTGCAACACAGGAGGAAAGATTTTCTGCTCACATTTTAAACATTCAAGCAATTCTCAAATACAGTAAGCAACATTTTAAGAGTAGATTTACCTGCCAAATAAAGTTCCTTGACCCGTCCATACAGTGTCTGTTCTCCGCCCTCGCGTCGCCGATTACGGACAGCGTCCCAGGTGTGTGGAAGCATGGTTGCCCCCTCATCCCTGTTGATGGCGTTGACCCCTCACTTCCTAATATCCATAGCCTCCTTCATCCATCTCTTGACTTCTTGTGTTCCTGGAAGTCGGTGCGTCGCAGTAACATTCACCGCTATCACTTCCATTGTGTCGGACGCGTCTTTTATGGTTTAAAGTTTTGTTGTGGCTTTATCATTGTATTGTGTCGTTTGTATTTATTGTGGCTTTTGCAATCATGCTGTAGCCGAACGTTGTGATATTGAAATGCCCAGCAGTAGAGACACAGTCGAAGACACTCTCAGGTGCTTTCTTATCAGCGGTAGCGGTAATAAACTCAGGGAATCAAAACACGTTTAAACACTGAACACACAGTTTTGACGATTATCCGTGGGCCGTAGTTTGGGGACCCCTGGGCTACACAGTACTTTATGTTAAAGAAACGTAAAAAGAGGGTGATGAATCAACTCGTGATTTAACAAGAAAGCCAAAATAGCAACAACTAGCTGAACTGTCCTCATTTTTAGCCGCTCTGCTGACACGCACACACACTGTCACCTGCCCTGTGGTGACCTCACAGTTTGAAATAATAATAATAATAATAATAATAGATTTTAAAAGCACCTTTCATTGAGCAAACAACCTCAAAGTGCTACAGTGCATTAAAAAAAAATAAAAAAATAAAAAATAAAAACTAGTACAGCCTACAAAACTCCCTAAATTTAACAGCCAGGGCTCTACAATGATTAGAAATAAAGAAAAAATCCACTTTACCTCATCAGTGAATCTTCTTTGTGTGCAGCGGAAGGGAGGATGAGGGGCAGGGCTTTGTCGACAACGCGGAATGTATCTTTTGTCGATTGCTTTCTGTAGAGTTATGTTAAGGTTATTAAAGCTAGAAAATGCTGTAATTAACAACGCCAAAAAATTCACAAAAAGTAGCACTGTAGCTAACGACAATACTGCTGTGCAAACTGAATGAGCACCTGAGAGCAATCAGCCTGACCACAATGGCTGTGCTGCCGGGCACAAAATAAGTGGATGAAACGTTGGTACACTGGAACAAGGTTCTTACAACAAAGCATATTTTTATTCAGCTTTTTTTTTGTAAATCGAAAAGTTTGTACAATGATAGGTTCGTAAATCGAGATTCCACTGCATATACTGTGCCTTGAATATAAATACTGTGTAGGTCATATACACTAAGTATTCCCCTCACTGCAATCCACACGATCTCCCTGAGAACCAAAATCTTCTGAAGTGGACATTTGTTTTCAGTCTATTTCTTTTGTCAGAGATACAAATTTGGAAATGCAAATGACCCTGTTATGCAAACACAAACGTCCACTGCAGAGGACACTGGTTCTCAGGAGAATATTTTAATTTAGAACTGTGGAAGCAGCCAGACTTTTAACACTCCAAAAAGCTTGTCTTGCAAAAAACCCCTTAAAAAATAGAACTTTATTTATAGTGTGATCTAATTGTTAATTTGAAGAAAAATAAAATTTCCTTGTTGGAATCTGCAATAAATCGGTCAATCTGACTGCTCCTTTTAAATACAGAGTTTGGTACAGGGAGCCGCTCATATATTACATTGAATATCCATCACCATGAATAATGCAATTCCCTTTAAATAAACATGCCACTGTGTAACATAATTACATTCAAATCACATTCAAGTGGCATGTATATATAATATAATTACATTCAGATAAACAAGCTTGTATACGCGTACGCCTTCCGGGCGAGGCAGAAACAGCTGGGAAGTTTACCACTTCTGCGACTCCTATTGTCGTGAATAGATTGGATTTTGCATTGATACAGACACGTGCGCACGTAAACGGACAGACCGAAAGGCACACATGCATGAAGGAGCACATATGGTAACAATCACAAACAGGGTGCACAGTGCACGCACACTTCCTTCATGTGTCTCTTATCAAAGCCCACAACTATAGTGACAGTTGGTGGTATATGAAAATCAGATTCAAATTACCAGTTGTGAATTTTGTTTTGTGAGTCCTCTTAACGACGAGGTGGGAGTGCTTAAAAGTACTTTTGAATTAATTCATTCCCTTGCACATGAGCTGCATGATTACAATGCCTTGTTTGTTTCTGTTGTGTTGCTGTCAGAAGTTGCTGTGAAATGAATGGCAACGTATCCGTGTGCAAGGTACACAGTCACGCAAACCCACAGTGTTTCGCGTCTCTGAACTAGACATGTCACATCCTTTATCTAAGATGCATCACATATCTCCACACACACATACGACAGCGCTGACTTCGTAATCAGAGAATTACAGTGTGTAAGCAAATGCTGTAAACAAGAGATTCAGTACATGCACATCCGCCCTCTGAGCCGTCGTCTTTTCTTACAATGCGTATGTTCTTTTTTCTTTGCTTTGTATTTCAGCAACATGTCTTACAGATTGTACACTTTTCACATTGGCAACTACTGTTATTATGTCTTAGAAGATAATCAAAGTGAAATCCCGCTTAAAATACAACCAAGCTTGCAATATAATGAGCGGAAAAAAGCCTTAGCTTTTGTAAGAGTTTCTGGAATTAATTTGAGTTTAATTCTTTGTTTAAAGTGGATATATGGGGAAATTTGTATTTTCTGACTTACAAATGTTGTTACTAGTGTTGTCCCGATACCAATATTTTGGTACTGGTACCAAAATGTATTTCGAAACTTTTCGCTAAATAAAGGGCACCACAAAAAATTGCATTATTGGCTTTATTTTAACAAAAAATCTTACAGTACATTAAACATATGTTTCCTATTGCAAGTTTTTCCCTAAATAAAATAAAAACAAGACAACTTGTCTTTTATTAGTAAGTAAATAAACAAAGGCTCCTAATTAGTCTGCTGACATATGCAGTAACATATTGTGTCATTTACCATTCTATTATTTTATCAACATTATTAAGGACAAGTGGTACAAAATGAATTATTCATCTACTTGTGTTCATTTACTCTTAATATCTGCTTATTTTCTCTTTTAACATGTTCTATCTACACTTTTGTTAAAATGTAATAATCACTTATTCTTCTGTTGTTTGGATACTTTACATTAGTTTTGGGTGACACCACAAATTTGGGTATCAATACGATGCCAACTAGGTCATACATTGGTCATAATTTAAGTCTTCATGTGTCCAGGGACATATTTCCTGAGTTTATAAACATAATATAAATTTAAAAAGAAAGAAGATTTTGTTATGCTAAAAAATATTGATGTAATCATAGTAGTATCGACTAGATACGCTATTGTATTTGGTATCATTACAGTGGATGTCAATGGATTTGGCGGGACCGGTACTTTTCAGAGGCGGTATCGTACCGAATGTGGTTCATTATTATCGCGGTACTAGACTAATACCGGTATAACGTACAACCCTAGTTGTTACAATGTTGGATACTTGTGTTAAACAATGCCAAAGCATCAAATCATAAGGTTCATGTATTTTGGCTTGAGCTTAAACACAGTTTTGGATGCCTCTGTCGCGGGGTTTTGCAGTCTTTTTTTTTAACAGTGAAAAAATTAGTGACGTCACTGATGGATGGATCTCCAAATGTGAGCGTTTCTAGTATTTAGCCTGCAGAGCTCCTCTCTCTGCTTCAGGCTGCAATGGCTGCTGTCTCCCTCTTGCTCTGATGTCTATAAAATACATACTTTTTTGTTTGTCTTGCGACATTTTAGGATTAGATTAGGCGCTACACAAAAAAAGAAGAATAAAGTATTAATTTTATGTAATCTTTGCATGCGCACAATAACACTGAGTATTGTGGCTTAACAGCTCAATTTGTGTTTCATCTGACCATAGAACTTCCTCCAGAAGGTCTTATCTTCGTCCATATGATGTCAGATGAAAGAATAATTGAGCCGTAAATATATACAATTGGAAAAGCTTTTCAACGTGTTGTGGGCAGTATGAGGAGCAGTGCAGGGAGTGTGTTTAGTATTCTCATGGATTTAAGGAAAAACTGTTCATCAGCACGGTGCAACAGGGGTTAGTGCATGTGCCTCACAAACGAAGGTCCTGAGTTCAATCCCGGGCTCGGGATCTTTCTGTGTGGAGTTTGTATGTTCTCCCTGTGACTGCATGGGTTCCCTCCGGGTACTCCGGCTTCCTCCCACCTCCAAAGACATGCACCTGGGGATAGGTTGATTGGCAACACTAAATTGGCCCTAGTGTGTGAATTTTAGTGTGAATGTTGTCTGTCTATCTGTGTTGGCCCTGCGATGAGGTGGCGACTTGTCCAGGGTGTACCCCGCCTTCTGCCCGTGTGCAGCTGAGATAGGCTCCAGCACCCCCCGCGACCCCGAAAGGGACAAGCGGTAGGAAATGGATGGATGGATGAATATTCATGAGTCTGCTTGCACTGGCACGAATGTGAGATGGATGGAAGGAACATGTTTGGAACAACTATCAACAGAAACTTTACAAAGAATGCTCAAAGGTCAATCAAATTGCACCTTTCACTATGTATATGCTGCAAAAATGCTGAATGAACTGATATGTAGTGTTCAGTTATTCTGGTCACTCTTTAATTGATGGACCAATTACTGTAAATACACAGTTAACCTGGGCCAATGTGTCCTTTCTTAGCCTGTTGTAACACTGATGTCTTTTTATGCCACTCTTCCTTTTCATATTACCTAGTTGGCTTGTGTGGTAGTCCTTATCAGTTTATTTTCTAAGAGTGCCAATCTATTGCTTGTATTGCATCACGGGACTTTTTCCCGGAAGGGAAAAACAGTGGTGGTCAACCAAACCCAGATTGCTGTTGTGCAGTAACCAACGCGCAAACTCTGAGTACACAAGAGGACTAGATCTTCCTGCAAAAAGCAGACACGAGCAAAAAAATCCAACTATGCAATGGATTAGCTTCGTATACTTTATCAAACAAAATGTGTCAATGGTAAATGAACTATACTTGTATAGCGCTTTTCTACCTTCAAGGTACTCAAAGCGCTTTGACACTATTTCCACATTCACCCATTCACACACTGATGGCGGGAGCTGCCATGCAAGGCCCTAACCACGACCCATCAGGAGCAAGGGTGAAGTGTCTTGCTCAAGGACACAACAGACGTCACGAGGTTGGTAGAAGGTGGGGATTGAACCAGGAATCCTCAGGTTGCTGGTACGGCCACCCTCCCAACCGCGCCACGCCGTCCCCCCAATGGAGTGCCGAGACATACAATATAACTATCTTGTGCTCCACACACCATTTTACATGACAAACCACATAAAAACTAGGAAAAGCATAGATAGATAGTACTTTATTGATTCCTTCAAGAGAGTTCCCTTAGGAAAATTAAAAATGGAGGCCTACAACTTATTTGTGTGTGGCTGGGTCAAGGAAATTGGTATCAAGACTGTCCCACATAAATCATGCATTGTTTTTGCTCAGGTAAGGTTGCATTTCATGATTCATCTTTGCGTCTTGCGAGGACGCGCCCCTGTAAACAAACAGCTACTGCTAGCACCCGACAACTGACACCCACACTGAACAAACTAACAATTGCTGAATCTTCCCCATATTTGATTTTTGTCCTGTTGTCATACGTACTCTGACACATTTGTGTACAAAATAAACAAGAGGGGAGACATAGAAGTACCTTTCCTAAAAAAATGTCAATGACACTGACTTTCTGGTTTCTCTTTGTTAAAAATAAAATACAAACAATATCAAGATAATACGTTTTTGGGAAATACTAAACAAGTAAAGACTCTGGACAGCCAGCACTTCATCCATGGCCACCGGACCTGTGCCCCCCTTCCACAAGGGTGAGGGTGATAGAGCAGAAAAGAAAAGAAACGGCAGATCAACTAGTCTAAAAAGGGGGTCTATTTAAAGGCGAGAGTATACAAATGAGTTTTAAGATGGGACTTAAATGCTTCTACTGAGGTAGCATCTCTAACTGTTACCGGGAGGGCATTCCATAGTACTGGAGCCCGAATAGAAAACGCTCTATAGCCCGCAGACTTTTTTTTGGGCTCTGGGAATTAATCTCTAATAAGCCGGAGTTCTTTGAACGCAGATATCTTGCCGGGACATATGGTACAATACAATCAGCAAGACAGGATGGAGCTAGATCGTGTAGTATTTTATACGTAAGTAGTAAAACCTTAAGGGCACAGGAAGCCAGTGCAGGTGTTCCAGTATAGGCGTAATATGATCAAACTTTCTTGTTCTTGTCAAAAGTCTAGCAGCCACATTTTGTACCAACTGTAATCTTTTAATGCTAGACATAGGGAGACACGAAAATAATACGTTACAGTAATCAAGACGAGACTTAACGAACGCATGAATAATGATCTCAGCGTCGCTAGTGGACAAAATGGAACAAATTTTAGCGATATTACGGAGATGAAAGAAGGCCGTTTTCGTAACACTCTTAATGTGTGACTCAAACAAGAGAGTTGGGTCGAAGATAATACCCAGATTCTTTACCGAGTCGCCTTGTGTAATTGTTTGGTTGTCAAATGTTAAGGTGGTATTATTAAATAAATGTCGGTGTCTAGCAGGACTGATAATCAGCATTTCCGTTTTTTTGCCGTTGAGTTGCAAAAAGTTAGCGGACATCCATTGTTTAATTTTATTAAGACACGCCTCTAGTTGACTACAATCCGGCATGTTGGTTAGCTTTAGGGGCATGTAGAGTTGGGTGTCATCAGCATAACAGTGAAAGCTAACACCGTATTTGCGTATGATGTCACCTAGCGACAGCGTGTAGATGCTGTAGAGTGCAGGGCCAAGAACCGAACCCTGGGGAACTCCACACCTTAACATAGTCCGATGTCACATTGTTATTGTTAATGGTCTGTGTTTATGTAGGGCTTATCATACCTGGAAATAATACCCAAAGCGCTTTACATTTTACATACACACATTGATGGCGGAAGCTGCCATGCAAAGCACGAACCACGACCGAGGGTGTCCTGGCCAAAGACACAACAACCGTGACAAGGAAGGCGGAATCAAACCTGGGACCCTCAAGTTGCTGGCACAGCTGCTCTACCATCTGCGCCACACCACCCCTAGTAGGATTCTCATTAGTTGAGATAACTGTACTCCAATATGCTGTTCTTCACCGATATAGTCTTGTTCTTTCATTCAAAACATTCAAAATAGCAACATGTGCTGCATTAATACAGCGACTTTAACCGTCAATGTACTCCATTGCACATTGTTACCTAATTCTCCTATTCACATTTCCATTGATGGTGTCTTATGCGAGCATGGAAAGGAATTGAAGGAGTATTCCAATTGCTTAATAGCCACATTCTGTTTTACAGGAGGAAACTCAATGTACTGGTTAATAACGTCGCCTCAAACGTTATCAGGAATTGAATGGCATGCACATGCTCCACTAGACGTAGATCTCAATATCTCTATCTAAGTAATGGTGCAGACACTGTGACATTTAGCAAATCTTTACATTTCTAGTCTGGATTGGGAATACACAACTTGCTTGAACTTGATTGTTTTGTGTCCAGGCTCGAAGTGTATTTGCATTCTAAACATGTTGTAATATGGATCAGTTGTGTTTATACTGTCAGTATTAGGATTTCATTTGAATGTGTTGACCTGTCGGCGTTGATAAAACCAGTGTGCTTTTGTGTGTTTTAGGTTCAGCAAATTGATCGAGTGGTAGAGGTGGTGGACGAGGCTGTAAAAGGTATTACCACACACAAAAAGACCTACACACTCACCGGGCATGTTGTTTATTTTGACCTTAACTTGTTCATTTCTGAGTTGTTCCCCATTGTATGTACATCAAGCCTCATTTTATCACACCATATTTAGTATCTGTGTTGCGTTCATCACAGATATAAAAGGCATAGTTCTAATTTTGGTGATTTGTAAAATAGCTTGTGTCGAGCATCTTTCTGTTTAAGAGGACGTACTCACATGGCACCACTTAGTTGACCATTTTAACTATTTGGTCACTACAGAACTCTGTTGTTAAATGAAGGTCAAGCAGAGTTTGTTCTAAGTGTCCACTGAAACTGTCATTTGTGTCCAGCTGTTCTCTTTTAAAACAGCGTGCTTGTGTGTGTTTGTGCTTTTGGTGGGGTGTAACTATTTTACACTGCAGGCTTCCCTAATTAGGAACATCTGGATTTTTCAACTGGATCAACTCTAAATTGTCCTGCTTTGCACATACACTGGGATTTAATTGTTTTGATTAACCAGTTTCTTTTATCTGCTATTTTTTTTTTTGCCATGCATCCTCTTAACATATTTTGTCTATTATTTTATTCGTCTTTCCCATCTGCCTTATCCTTTCCTGATCCCTTCCTCAGCTCCCTACATTTCCCCACCTCCTTTCCGCGCTACAGAAACTAATTTCCCCAGTATCATTATTGTTCTTTATGACCTCGTATAAATAGAGAGCTGTTACTTCAGCTCAGAGGCCAGGAGACCTTTAAACTGAGAGATTTGCCTTTTGTAATGGCAACTAAAATGCGTACAGCAGTGAATCGCGAGACATTGCTTTTCGCTTCACCAAAATTGCTTGCGAGTCTGTTTTCCAGGTGACAAAAGGATTGGCAAGCTTTTATGATCAGAGCTGGTGAAGCGTGAGACGATAATTTCAGTTTGGGTCTTAGTTTAGAATGACTATAACTGCCACTCTATACGAATACTTCAGCACAGTAAAACTGGGTTTTATTTTTCTGAATCCTTGAACCGTAAAGCTTATGTTACTACCTGTTGTAATTGACTTTCCTTATCTCAGGTTGCTGATCATGCGCACAGTATTTTAACATTATTTTTTCACATATATACTGGCAGTTATTGTGGTTATTGGTTAAGTCCAGGGGTACCCATTACGTCGATCGTGAGCTACCGGTCGATCGCGGAGGGTGTGTTAGTCGATCGCCAGCCAGGCATTTAAAAAAATAGACCTAAAAATTAGCGGTCATTAATCTTCACCAAGACGTCACTTTCATCACTTGATTGACATTCACGACACCTGAAGGTCTTGTGAGACAGACACTGGCTGCTGTGAGCTCATTATTAAGAAAAAATGACCAACAGGAAGGCGAGAAACACTTTTTATTTCAACACTCTCGCGCTGTACCTGCCGTCAAAACTCTAAAGACCGACTGCACAGTTCCTATCTTCACAATAAAAGTGCTGCTTCATCCTGCCTGCGCTAACAAAATAAGAGTCTCTGAAAGCTGGCGTGCACAAGCTAGCAAACTACGGAGCTAATGTTGTTCTTGTAACGTGTATAAAAACGAGTATGGAAGCTGGACAAATAAGATGCAAAAAACCAACCACTTTCATGTGAAAGGAGGACTTTTTTTCTCCTCCATTTGAAAATGTGGACGTTATCAGCACTACTGTCTCATTGCAATCAATGCAAGTCATCAGAATCAGGTAATACTCCAACTTATGTTCTTGTCTTCATGAAAGAAAGGAATCTATATGTGTTAAACATTATTGCATTTTCATTAAACACCTTTAATCTGTTAACAAAAACGTATCTTTTATAAATAAAAACATATAAATGATATATATGAATGAGGTAGATTCCCTCGACTTGGTCAATTGAAAAGTAGCTCGCCTGCAGAAAAATTGTGGGCACCCCTGGTTTAGTCAATCAAAATTGTTTTCTTTCACACTTTGTCCTGCAAAACTAAATACAATTTAGGCCATACTAAATTGTCTATAACAGGGGTACTAATTGGCAAATATTCATTTGGCCCACTAAACATTACCCAAATAATGAAACTATACAGTTTTACGGAAAACTGGTTAATGGAGAGGACCTGATCAGAGTCGCTGGATAGCTTTGTGAGCTAGGAACTGGGAGATCTGGATTCAAATCCAAGTCAGGGCGAAAGGAAACATACACCATTATTATATAGAGATGTCCCAATCCCGATCAAGGGATCTGATCGGGTGCCTGTATTTTTCTTTTTTAACTGATAAGCGATCGGCTGATGAGCTACAGAGCCCAGCCAATCTTTACCGCAGTTGTGTCCCAGTGTTTACATGGCTAAAGATTAATTCAAAATGGATGTATGCTCAGGGAGACACGATTACATTTCTGGAATCCTTTTTGGGTGAATTCCAGGAGTGTACGTGTCTTGCCAGAACACTGGCTTGAATTTCAGAGCAAGCTGCAACGAATGCATCGTCTATCCACAGTGCAAAGCCACTTTTGAGATGCTAATCCTCACAACCATGGCAGAAAATAAACTAAGTTTCTTCCAAGTATTATTACTGGAGGACTATAAAGGAAAAGGAATGGCTGGGCATGCTATGCACACACACACACACACACACACACACACACACACACACACACACACACACACACACACACACACACACACACACACACACACACACACACACACACACACACACACACACACACACACACACACACACACACACCCTGAGCAGGACGACACAAGAAGCTAACCATTTAAGTTTCAATGTAAAGTAGGGGCAATCGATCCAGATGTCCATATTATTGATACCTAGTTCAGTAAAAGTATCTAAATGATATTGGAGTGATTTGATAAAAAAAATGTATCTTCCTTTTTCTAATTAAAAATTAAAATTGTAAATAATTTTTTGATTGTTAATGTTTACAAACTCTGCCAGTACGTCTCTGGATACAGGAAGGCTCTGAGGGTAAAACCCAAGCAATTTATAGCATTAAATATCACAAATAGCTTTATTTTTTCTTTTATTGTTTATTTTGGTTATTTGCTAAAATCATTTTCAGTTCTATAATCTATCGTCAAAGTATTGGATCGGAACTCGAAATCGGATCGGATCTGAGGGAATAAAAATGGGATTGAGATTGGAAGTAAAAACATGTTGAACAGGACATCTCTAGATTAAACAATACAATTTTAAGGACAATTGGTTATGGAGAAGAGTGGCTGGATAGCTCAATGAGCAATGATCCTTGTTCTCCGAACAAGAGGATATGGGTTCAAATTCCAGTATGAGCGAAAGGTAACATACATATTATTTATACTGCGATTATAATTATATTTATATTAAGTTTATGTTGATGTTAATATTTACAATTTTACAATTTTTTAAATGATACTGGCCATTACAGTGTCTGCTGAGAGAGATGATGTCTCTTCGACAAATGTAATTGAGGACCCCTGGTTTCAATTCCTTACAAATCCAGCCATCAAACAAAAAGTGAAATCATAACATTTGGACCAAAATTTCCTGTTCATTTTTGTTGTGCGTATTTAAAGTTAAACTTGATATTGTACATCAAGGCATCCCTGTAATTGCAATGGAATCAGGACATTGTAATGTGTCCAATTTCTTCATAATTTTTCTTGCATTGGCAAGGACACACATTCCTGAACTAACACAAAAAAACTATATTAAAAAAAGAAAATATGTCTTTGACTTTCACTGATGTCAGATTGATTCAATGACAACTAATTTATGTCCATCCTTTGTTGGGCTATGTCTATTGTGGTTAGGCTCACTGATATTGATCTCCTCTGGTTGAGATTATAGGTTCAGATGATGCCATTTCACCTGTTATTCTGTTGGCTTTCAGTAACCGTTTACTATGTGTACGAGTGTGTGTGTGTGTGCGTGCGTGCCTGTGTGTGTGTGTATGTCAGAGAAATAGGGGTACACTAGGTTAGACAGGCTAATGCATATACTTTGCTTGAGATCAAAGGCTATATAGCATCACTGTGACCTCACGATCCTTATTTCAGCAGGACAAACACACTGTTGTGTTGTGCGCTAAAAATAAGATAAGACTTCATACAAAAGACATGTATGAGCAGCCAAAGAGATGGAATGGAAGTTGACACGTTCACACACACTAAAAATTGCTATCCATAGTGATTTTGTAGACAATATCTTTTGACGCTCCTTGACTTCTTATCTGGATGTGACAATACCAAGCTCTGTGAAAACACTTAAGCTTTTCATTTGGCTTTTACTCTGTGTTTTTTGAATGTTTGCACCATATCCTATTAAATTAGTTTAGTCGGCAATGCCAAAATGACACAACTCTTAGGTACAATTGTAAGTATTGCTTATCGCATTATATTGACCAGATGACCAATAAACATCAAATCCCTTTTAGCCTCTTCATCTGCCACCTTTGGCCGTTATTTCCAATGTCGCCCAACCCCCACGGATGCCTTACAATCAAACTGGGGACCCGCCACTTATGAGACATCAGCCGTAGGTCAACAGGTCATCCTTTTAGCCCCATACCTCTATGATCCAACCATCCATCTGGCCATGGTATACAGTTTTCATCTGTGAGGAATTCATCTTCTTGCCATCCATCCGTCTATCTTTCCCTCCTTCTGTTCTGTCGTTCCCTACCTTACCATGTTATAAGAGGCAGTTATGAGTGGTTGGAAGGATTTATGTCAGGTCACATTTATAGAGAGATGAGAACAAAGAAGAGAGAGCTAGAAAAATTGAATGGTGACTCGAACGAATAAGGTTTTATGGTCAAAAGGTTCAATATGATTTGGCCTTTATATACAACTTGGATGGATTTTAAATGAAACGATCAAAATGTGATTGACATATGAAATGTCAACTTCCAACATTACATTCACCATTCAGGAATTTTAGACAATGTATGAGCAATACCTCCATATTCAAAGGATACTAATGGAGTTGCAAATATAGACATCACTTTTAACACTTGGAAGAACACATTTCATGTTTTTTCCCTGGAGATGCTTTGCCAGTTATTCACTGCAGGCACCTGCACTTGTTACTGTTTTGTAGGTCTTGCTGCCTTCACTTTTGTCTTTAAATGAATGAATGTTTTCTTTTCAAACAGGTTTGAATAGAGCCGCACGGTTATGGCCAAAATAATAATGATAATTATATTTATCGATATTGAAATTACGGTTATTAATCTTGAGTGTTCATTATGTTTGGTAAAACATAGTGTTTCCCCTACGTCGGCTACTTACTTGTAGTAATGGGGTCCTGGAGATTGGAGGGTGTGAATGAGAAGTCATCATGTAATTTGTAATTAAATAATCTAATAAAAGGGCTGAATAATTGTAATCCCTATTAGGTCTCGTGATATGGCTAAAAAGTGTATTACGATATAAGTTTTTTACATTGGTCGATATCGATATTTTTTTTTTTTTTATGACCTATGGAAAATATGGACCAAGAGAAAAATATATTGAATTTTAACATTTTTATTTCAAGTGTAACTTTCTTATGATTATAATCCCCTCAGCTATGAAGGCACAAAGGAAAGAAAATGTCAACACAACCATGAAAGACACTTAAAACAATAAATGTAAACACAATTCTAAAATGACATTAAGCACTTAACATCTTTAAATAAAGTGCAAAAATAAGGAATATGTAAGAAATGCTTAATACAGTGTAAGAAAATGTTGCCTAGTGTGAAAATGTAAACAGAGAAACCTGAGAAGAACAATTTTCTGCAGGTTTACTGCCAGGACGTTACGTGATCTGTGTACCATTTCATTTGGTCTGTTGTTCTTATTTACATATGGAAATGAATTTGTTATGTAGTAAATACTATTTGACCAAATCATTATTTTAGAATAGCACATTTGTTATATTTTGTTATTTATTTTAGTTATACAGTCCGGCACTTTAGTTCTTACCTGTTGTTTCCGTACATTCGAATAGGGAACGGACGTGGCTTAAAGGGGAACATTATCACCAGACCTATGTAAGCGTCAATATATACCTTGATGTTGCAGAAAAAAGACCATATATTTTTTTAACCGATTTCCGAACTCTAAATAGGTGAATTTTGGCGAATTAAACACCTTTCTATTATTCGCTCTTGGAGCGATGACGTCACAACGTGACGTCACATCGGGAAGCAATCCGCCATTTTCTCACGTTCGTCGGTGTGTTGTCGGAGGGTGTAACAACACGAACAGGGACGGATTCAAGTTGCACCAGTGGCCCAAAGATGCGAAAGTGGCAAGAAATTGGACGAAATTTGTTCAAAATACGAGGGTGTGGGGAAAGCCGACGAAATGGTCAGTCGTTTGTTCCGCACACTTTACCGACGAAAGCTATGCTACGACAGAGATGGCAAGAATGTGTGGATATCCTGCGACACTCAAAGCAGATGCTGACATCAACTCCAAAACTGGACGGATCAGCTTTCAGGAAAAGAGAGCGGATGAGGGTATGTCTACAGAATATATTAATTGATGAAAAATGTATTCATTACTCGCGGTTTTACGTAAATTATTATACATAAACTGTGTTTACCAATAATTTAGCTTAAAAACATTTAAATGCAGACAGCCCTGAAATGGGATGTCTGCACTCTCTAAGTGCATGTTGTTGCCAAATGTATTTCATATGCTGTAAACCTAGTTCATAGTTGTTAGTTTCCTTTAATGCCAAACAAACACATACCAATCGTTGGTTAGAAGGCGATCGCCGAATTCGTCCTCGCTTTCTCCCGTGTCGCTGGCTGTTGTGTCGTTTTCGTCGGTTTCGCTTGCATACGGTTCAAACCGATATGGCTCAATAGCTTCAGTTTTTTCTTCAATTTCGTTTTTGCTACCTGCCTATACACTACAACCATCCGTTTCAATACATGCGTAATCTGTTGAATCGCTTAAGCCGCTGAAATCCGAGTCTGAATCCGAGCTAATGTCGCTATACCTTGCTGTTCTATCCGCCATGTTTTTTTGTATTGGCATCACTGTGTGACGTCACAGGAAAATGGACGGGTGTATATAACGATGGTTAAAATCAGGCACTTTGAAGCTTTTTTTAGGGATATTGCGTGATGGGTAAAATTTTGAAAAAAACTTCGTAAAATAAAATAAGCCACTGGGAACTGATTTTTAATGGTTTTAACCCTTCTGAAATTGTGATAATGTTCCCCTTTAAAAAGAAAAGATGAGTGCGGTGAATGACTACGGTCTGTTTGGAAAAAGTCCAAAAAACTGGCATACTGTCGAGGTGACTTTTCCTGTTTTATCCACTATTTCTTTGCTCTCGGCAACACTCGTTTTTAATTTCTCTTCTCATTCTGGGCATAGAATCAACAGCGAGACAGTGAGATGGCGCAACCAAACTTGATACTGTTATTGGCTGTTCAGCCTGTCCCTTCCATTGTTCACTGACTCTTCCTGTATTGCGAGCTTGCGAGTGCCTTTGTTCATTGAACCAACCATGTTTCATTATTTCCGGTTTGTTCCGACCAAAAAATAATGTATTCATCATACATATTATCAAACACATTTTATATTGATATAGATTACATGTCTATCGCGATATACATTATCGTTGTTTTGGCCCAGTCCTAATCCATGTATTCAAAAACAAATCTTGGTGTTTTTAGTATTAGCAATTCATTTGTTCTCATTACATTGCGTATTTAGTTTTATTCATCCATTTGTAATGTTTTTGTTAGTTTGTTAATGCCTGCCATGAGGTAGTCAGCGTGACCATGGAGCTCTGTGCACATACACAATGACCTCTGGTGTAGGTTGCTGCTGCTTCACTGTGCTCTTAAGACGTGCCTCTGTTGCTCTTCTGCGCCACGGCTCTGAAAGTGGCTGATTTGATATACAGCAGAACCTGCTTTATTATTATGATTGTTGCTTTTCTCTTCATGTCAAAATAACACCAGTTGACCTGTTCAATTTGTGTTTTGAAATTTAAAAGATTGAGTGACCGGTCAAAGATTCTTACTTTCCAGTAAAAAGAAGTGTACAAAGTATTCAATTTCCTTTATTTAATCAGGTAAAGACTCATTGAGATTAAAATATCTTTTTCAAGAGCGACCTGACAAAGAGGGCGGCACAAACAAAGTTACAATAATTACAACAAGACAATACAACAGAACAACAGCGGTCATACCACAACAGGTCAAAAATAATTTAAAATAGTTCAATTAAAAAGCAAGTACATTTCCCAAGAGAACGGGTTTCTTGATGTTTTAAAATGGACTTAAACTCCCCCAAAGTGATCAATTCTGGTAGCCTCAGATCTTTCTGGATGTCATTCCATGACCAGGGAGCAGCATACTCAATGCTTTTTTTTCCCAAGTTCTGTGTTGGCTCTAGGAACCAACATGTGGAGGACATCCTGTGAGCGTAGGCTGTAATGATCTTCAAGCCTTTTTAATCAACAGTACTTCTAACGATGATGTGTATCTTAGTTTGTATGCTCTTATTGAGTTGCTGGTTAAACGTCCAGTAAGATATTTTTAAAGTACAATAGTTCAGAGGCAGCTGCATAAAGAAACTTAGCCTTAAAAAGTGGTGATGAACTGAAAAAATGGCAATACAACAAATGACTTTTTGTTTTTGAAAAAGCATCATTTTGAACTTATTCCCACACTGCTTTCTGTTTAAATAGACAGTCCGCTACAAAAAAGCCTTGCTGTTTTCCACGGGGGGAGTTTTTTCATTTCCCCGCTTGTACTGGGATATTACGACCAGTCACGCCTCACTGATTGGCTCTTTGTCCTCCTCTGGGGCAGATTGTAATTTTTATCTACCAATGATAGCCATGCTTCCTGCTCTGAGCCCACCTTCCCAGGAGACTCATGTAAAGCGGATGAAAACAGCAAGACAATTCCATCCCTCAGCGCCTCCATCTCGCACACATCTTTCTGTACGACTAATAGATGGCTACAGAGGGCAGACCACTGCATCCCATTTCTACACAGTAAAGGTTGGACATCACCGACATCAAGCTTTTCAATCACTTCTAGTTTTTCACTTGGTCCCCTTGAACAGTTTGCTATCATGATGTTGTCCACAACTTAACGACAACTGATCGTAATGGACAAAAATGTCTTATCTTCTACACAAATAATATTGTACTTTTTATACACCAACTGTTACCTCATTAACATATTAAAGTAATTTACTGAAGTCTACATGATACCAAAGTACAGTATGCCATTTTACATACAGTATCTGACTTATATAATTTGCGAAATCCATCTGGACTAATTTTTTAGCTGATACAACTACATTGACTTGAGACCTCATGTTTGATATGGAGCGAGCAGATTAGCTATGGATGCTACTATAGCGACAGTTTTATTAGAACAGTTTTATTAACCTTTCTTCCTTTTTAGTTATTGAAGTTCAACATATCAATTTCCTTCCAGACATTATGTTTGATTTTTAAAATAATCTTTTTCCTCGAATATAAAACATAAGTCCTTCCTTGGTAAAACATTTGTCATCATGAAACCTTAAATGTCAATAGGACTCATACATGCCAATGTTAATGTTGATAAGTTGTTAATACATTATAATAATACACCAAACTTTAACCATAAGCATGGCAAAATGCTTTGCACCTGTGCCTCAGATACACTATTTGGACACAAGTACAATATCTCTCAGCACTTAGTAATCGATTAATTAATTACCCATTGTTATCATGATCATTTCCTGTCCTGGTACTCCTGTGTTGGTAGCATTTTCTGTTTCTTTTATTCTATGTTCCTTTTTCTACCAGCACACCTGTTCCCCATTGTTAATTTGTTCTGTTTAGTTTCTCCTTGTTCCCTACTTCAGCGCTGGTTAATTATTTTCTGTATGTCAAAGTTTGTTGTTGCTTTCTGAGTTTCTGATAAGCCCAAGTTACTTTTATTCTGCCTGGTACCCAATAAAGGCATCTTCTTGGTGCACTTTGCCTATCTTCTCCGCACCCTGGCATCACGCCAACAGCTGACATGCGGCATTGTCACGCTTGTATCTAAATGTTCCATTTTACCAAGATTTTTAGATCATTATATGCTTTACACTACATGGAACAGATTGGCAAATGCCCTTTATTTCTGTTCTAGCAAACAAACCACAATACACAAAGCAATTATTTAATTACATTAAAACATGTAATTTTTTTCTGTTAAACTCAGGTCACTCAGTACGTCTTCTGGGCCAGAAAAAAGATGGAAGCCGGAGGTTAGGAGGAGCTCGACTGGACCTGCCAAAGATAAGGAAAAACCCACTGATTGAAATCATCTCCATTAACACAGGGTAAGACATGAGAAAAAAACAGTGTCCAATAGTGCATACAGTATGTCTGTACTTGAGACCATGTAATACTTTCAGTCAATGTATTACATTCACAGGCAACCTTATTATGTTATCAGTGCATTTAGCTTTTTTACATGTGTATTTAGTATTAGCAGCTGTTTAGTTTTCAAACATAAATGTAATAGAAACTCAGGATTCATGCTGTGTTTGTCGCTTTCCCAGTGTTTCATTATAGTTACTCGTTGCCAAAAAAAGTAATTAAATTAGTTATGGAATTACTCTTTAATAAATGTAATTAATTACTAGGGAAAGTAATTATTGCGTTACTTTAAAAAAGCAACATCGAAACAAACAGTTGGTCGTTTAATTAAACGAGTGTGTGTGTGCCTTTTAAAAGGCGGTGCTGTTGCCAAGTCACGTGTGACGTCAGCGTGAGAGCCAGGCAGAGCAACATTACCTCAGATGTGTTTGTTCGCTCTTGCGGGAGGGCAGCTCTGTTGAATATTTACACTGGATTGTGTTGCCTTGGTTTAATAAAGAGATTAAATGTTTTTCCACGGCTGTAGTGTCCTTGTCCACAAACGGGGTTTTGTAGGATTGTAAGATTGTCACTTCAGTCATTGATTTGTTGTTCGTTATTCCTTCCTAGTAGTAGTAGCGTGTGTGTGTATGTGTGCGTGTACTTACATGTTGTGTTTTGTTTGCTGTGTGATGTTGCCTCATTCTATTTGATATCAAGTACATTTTAGTGTGGTGCTAATTAGAGATGTCCGATAATATCGGACTGCCGATATTATCGGCCGATAAATGCTTTAAAATGTAATATCGGAAATTATCGGTTTCAAAAAGTAAAATTCATGACTTTTTAAAACGCCGCTGTGTACACGGACGTAGGGAGAGGTACAGAGCGCCAATAAACCTTAAAGGCACTGCCTTTGCGTGCCGGTCCAGTCATATAATATCTACGGCTTTTCACACACACAAGTGAATGCAAAGCATACTTGGTCAACAGCCATACAGGTCACACTGAGGGTGGCCGTATAAACAACTTTAACACTGTTACAAATATGCGCCACACTGTGAACCCACACCAAACAAGAATGACAAACACATTTCGGGAGAACATCCACACCGTAACACAATATAAACACAACAGAACAAATACCCAGAACCCCTTGCAGCACTAACTCTTCCAGGACGCTACAATATACACCCCCCGCAACCCCCCGCCCCCCCACCTTAACCCCGCCCACCTCAACCTCCTCATGCTCTCTCAGGGAGAGCATGTCCCAAATTCCAAGCTGCTGTTTTGAGGCATGTTAAAAAAAATAATGCACTTTGTGACTTTAATAATAAATATGGCAGTGCCATGTTGGCATTATTTTCCATAACTTGAGTTGATTTTGGAAAACCTTGTTACATTGTTTAATGCATCCAGCGGGGCATCACAACAAAATTAGGCATAATAATGTGTTAATTCCACGACTGTATGTATTGGTATGGGTTGATATCGGTATTGGTAATTAAGAGTTGGACAATATCGGAATATCGGATATCGGCAAAAAAGCCATTGTCGGACATCTCTAGTGCTAATTGTTGCTGTCATTAGTAAAAAGATATCTCCTGCATTGAACTCGCTGTGCTTCTGACACTGCCATGTTGACATAAAACTACATCAAAAGTAACGTGCCACGTTACATTAAGCGTATTGGTCACAGCGTTGTAACGTACATAAATGTATTTAGATGACTTGTTACTAGTAAAACTAATTTTATAAAGTTATTTTTTAATGCTATTATTCCGAAAACTGCCCTTTCTTTTGTGTTATCAAAAAATGGCATTCAGTTTTTATTCCTCACAAGACTACTTTAAGAACTTAAAAAACAGCTTAAACTCACTAGTGTAAATGCATTATAGTACATTTTCATGATATTGTCTTAGGTATTGACTTGAAAAAGGTCTTCACTGCAATAGCCATGAGGAAGTCTTAAAGTATAAATCATCAACTGAGATGACATCAACCTAATCTTCATGTTCACGCGCACACACTCGAAATCCCTCGCAGACGCACTTTATGGGCTAATTTCGTGTTGTTTACAGGTCTACAAACCCGTGCACTGCATTCTCAGTGGGCTTCTTAAAAGGGGTTAGTGCAGACTAATTCTACTGTGCTAGGTCTTCACTGGTCATAATTCCCTAGAACATCATCAAGGTCTGCACATTTAATAGTGTCACTCACAAAGCAATGAAGTAAACACCAATAGCTTTCATGGTTTAAGCAATTACTTGATTCCATCATATAACCCAGTGGTCCCCAACCTTTTTGTAGGTGCGGACCGGTCAACGCTTGAAAATTTGTCCTACGGACCGGGGGGGAGTTATGGTATTTTTTTAAATTTTAATTTTTTTTTTGTCATAAAGACATACAATCATGTGTGCTTACGGACTGTATCCCTGCAGACTGTATTGATCTATATTGATATATAATGTATGTATTGTGTTTTTTATGTTGATTTAATAAAAATAAATAAATAAATAAATAAAAAATATATATATATTATATATATATATATATATATATATATATATATATATATATATATATATATATATATTTTTTTTTTTTAAATTATTATTATTATTTTTTTATTTCTTGTGCGGCCCGGTACCAATCGGTCCACGGACCGGTACCGGGCCGCGGCTCGGTGGTTGGGGACCACTGACATAACCCATTTTGTTCGAAGCTGTCAGTGTAGAATGCTCAGTAATTTAAGTCAGTTTATTTAGAATTTGTGATGTTGGATCATATGGCCTAATAGGGACAATATTCTGATATCCATCACAATAGACACAGCAAACTAGAGCACCCTAACCTGTCCTGGCCTTATATTTACCACTGTTTTAAGCATCACAAAAAATGCCCTTTAAACTCGTTTACCCATTTTTAAGTATGCCACATAAACCAAGCCCAGATGTGGCCATTGCATGTGTTGCTTTCAGTCAGTCCATGTTGTATTTTTGAAAGGGTCAAATTGGTGACAAACAAATCCTCTTGTTTTTGTTCTTTTATACTGGAAGTCTTTTGGGAGACTGAAGGATTACTTGAAAATGTTGACGGGGGGGATCAGCTATTGGCAAATCTCTCCCAAATAACACGGGTGTTACTGAAAATCCAAGCTGAACATCTGCTTTTGTGTTACTTGGTCTGCCACTGGTGTCACTAATTTGACATGGCTCTGTTGATGTAAAATTGCATTAGAGAGAGAGACAGTTAGTTCTTTATGTGTTCTGTTTTTAGATAATCCATTTTAAATACGCTTCTGAAGTTGTGACATCATTGCCGTCCTTTGTCAGTCAACCACATAGAGGTCTTTGTGTGATCCGAACAAGACAGGGCTTCTGCTGCTTCACAATCTTGGAAAGATGACAAGATATATTTTTTAGATGTCTTTTTTAGACAAATGTTGCATAAAAGAAATGCTACAGTCTCAGGCGGCAAGACAGTATGTATATGTTCATGTGGACGTCAAACTATATAGTAAGTTCTCAATACAAACTGTAATAAAATGTGCATTCATGTTCTCCAACATGTTGCAAATGTAGTTATTTACAGGACAAAGAATCATGTCTTCCAACTTTAACATTGGTAAAAATGCACACCACGGCTCACTATAAACTCTACAACCACGTAATTTATCCTTGCCAAACAGTGAAGAAAGATAATAACAACAATAAAAAAGTAATGAATGAATAATGTAATAACAAAAACTCTTGGCTTGATGAACGATTAATTGATCTAATCAATTAATTCAACTTTAAAAAAAAGCTTTGATTTATATTCTGTTGCTCGTTTCATGAGTGTGACTAATAAAAATGTATTAAATCTGGACTGCCTGAAGTGCCCGGAACTTGAAAAACGCACACACAGTTTCCACATACCTGCTGAAGTAGAGTGCACATGAGAGCATAGCAGTGGTGTGCGAGAGCCATGGTCTGTGTGACATGGAACATCAGACACTTATATTTTTATCATAAAAGTGTACTGTGCTTTCCAGACCATAGGGCGCACCGGATTATAAGGCGCAGTGCCGATTACTGGTCTATTTTTTATCTTTCTTCATACAAACCCCGTTTCCATATGACTTTGGAAATTGTGTTAGATGTAAATATAAACGGAATACAATGATTTGCAAATAATTTTCAACCCATATTCAGTTGAATATGCTACAAAGACAACATATTTGATGTTCAAACTGATAAACATTTTTTTTTTTTTGCAAATAATCATTAACTTTAGAATTTGATGCCAGCAACACGTGACAAAGAAGTTGGGAAAGGTGGCAATAAATACTGATAAAGTTGAGGAATGCTCATCAAACATTTATTTGGAACATCCCACAGGTGAACAGGCAAATTGGGAACAGGTGGGTGCCATGATTGGGTATAAAAGTAGATTCCATGAAATGCTCAGTCATTCACAAATCAACTTACTTGATTGTTCAAACAAACTTATTGATAGATCACTCGATAACAAATGGTAAATGGGTTTTCTACTTCTAAGGTACTAAAAGCGCTTTGACACTATTTCCACATTCACCCATTCACACACACATTCACACACTGATGGCGGGAGCTGCAATGCAAGGCCCTAACCCCTGACCCATCAGGAGCGAGTCTTGCTCTACCAACCAAGCCATACCGTCCCAACTAAATTAGTCAATAGTTCTTGACTCTATTTGCTATTATTTTGGTATTGCTAATGCTATTTTTCTGTTTGTTTTAATTTATATTATTGCTGTCAAATAGTTGATTTTTTTTTATCAGATTAGTCACACTTTTGAATTGTATTCAATCGTGATTAATCACAGTAAATTACTTGCTTGCACAATTCAAATTAACTTTAAAGAAGAACCCAATATTTTGACACAAATGTAATTTCATTGTTAAACAGTCATACAGGAGTATTTTAATATGTTTTACATAAATGAAAGTCATTTATATGTTTAAAACTTTGTAACAGTTTTATTTTAAGTCCTGTCGGGTTTACTTTGAAGGGAGATTTGCCATTAAGCACACCAGTCGGTGTCTCCCCACATATTTTGGCACTGACATATGCACTGACCTGATCACTGACCTTCTAACAACCCATGCCACCTTTCAGGTAGCCATCCACATTTAAAGTAATGTAGCATGTGCGAAATAAATTGGGTGATTAATCTGCATTGATACATGGTTAATACGATAATTTTTTGTGATTAATCACAAGTTTGTTCGTTATTTTTAAGTACAAATGTAATTTATATATACATTTAATAAGTTGTAACTCTAGTTCACTATCAATTTACACGTAGTGTTTTTAATAAATCTCACTTCTGTTGTTTGTATTGCACTCATACAAAATAGACTTGTTTGGCTATAATGTTGCAGTTCATGGGTGGATGGATATTTATTGTCATTGCACAAGTACAACAACATTTTGTTTTCTGCCCAAACCCGCTCATGATTAGACAAACAAACACTGTACAGGGTTACAAAACAGGAACGCTGATGGGTCGCCAATACAAAGCCCCGAAAAAGGTGGACACTGGGTGAGGATGAGGGGAAAAAAGTCAATTTCATTGTTATGACACTCTATTTTTGGCTATTTTGCATGTTCCTGACATCCTGCAAAATAAATAATTTTAATTCAAGCCCAAACTAATGAAACTTCTGTATCGTTACCTTTACATTATGTGCACCAATCCTCACAACAACAATGGGGCATAGCTTTTCAACAAGGGAAAATTTAATGGAAATGTAATTTTGTGTTTAGATTGATTCACACTATAAGTTTCATTAGGTTGCATATTAATTTCATTCCACCTATTAAATCCAAATTAGATTAGCTTCCCCCTCGACTAAATTAGTTTTAACCCCACCAGAGGATACAAAAAAAATCAGTGTAGTCCAGCTAGCACTTTGATGCCCTCTCAGTATATTAATGCAATAGTGGCAGCTTTCATTTGGTCCACGAGGAAAGTTTAGTCGAGTCAAGTGACATCATTTTGGTTTGAAAACACAACTGACTTTATTGTTTCTCACTAAATAGAATGTCTTTATTTTGCTGCCAATGTTATTTTATGTACACACTACAAAGCAACATCACTAAACATGTTTTTAGCAAGCTAAATGAATTAAAACACGTTTTGACAGTTTGTGTGGTACCAATTAAAGCAACAGCACATAAAACTACTAAGTGATGTGTATTTGACTTCTCTTGACTGTGTCTCAGCTTCTCATTCTTCCAGCTGCAAATACACATGCTCTTAAAGGTGAACTGCATTTAATTTTTTTTTTGCCTATCGTCCACAATCATCATGAAAGACATGACACAGATGTATTTTTTTCTAATGTATTCAAACACGTAAATAAAAGTCCACTTACAGCGGAGCTAATGGGAGGTCCTCTATTCCGCCAATAAAACGCAATTAAAAAAACATCCAAAAGCGGCAACAATACTCCAGTTACATTTCATGACTTGAATATTAACCAAGTATTAGTGATATTGTTATTGTAAGTGCTAACGCAGACAAAATATAACAGTGCCATGATCACTAGCGTGCGTGGCTTTGTTTACATCATTGAGTGGTAACCTTTTTCCTCACTTACCTGCTCTTGAAAGTTTATTGTAGCTCATAAATCATGCCTCTCAGCTGGGTAGTAGGAGGATGAGGATGTAATCCAACGCGTTGGTACACTTTGACAGTCAATTTCGACCCGCAAATGACGAGAACGACACAAAAAGACGCTTGGTTTCAACCCCCCTTTTCTTCGCAAGGATTATGAGTCATTCTTCATCTAAATGGGAATTATACCTGTTGGCATCCTAATGAACGCAGACGTTGTACAGTAAGTGATGTTTTATTATGTTTGTTGGCTCTCATGAAGTTTGCAGTGAGTAATAATCAGTGATGTTGTTGGGGGGGCGAACGTCGTGATGCGTTTTTTTTATTAATGCCCGTATATGCTAAAAATGATCAAAATACATAAATATTAAATGCTATTATAAATGTGCTCGTTATGTCATAACATATATATTTACAGCATGAAGACACAACCTAAATGTTTGTTTGTATTTGTTTATTTGAAGGACAATGTGCAGTTACATTAAGAAGATGGCTGCTCCAGATTTAGCACCATGCTAATTTCCATCTGTAGTCCTTACGTGTATGTACGTGTGTAGATGTTGGCATCCTAATGAAAGCAGACATTGTACAGTAAGTGATGTTTTATTATGTTTGTTGGCTCTCATGAAGTTTGCAGTGAGTAATAATCAGTGATGTTGCTGGGGGAAGGGGGCGAACGTCGTGATGCGTTTTTTTTAATTAATGCCCGTATATGCTAAAAATGATCAAAATACATAAATATTAAATGTTATTATAAATGTGCCCGTTATGACATAACATATATTTACAGCATGAAGACACAACCTAAATGTTTGTTTGTATTTGTTTATTTGAAGGACAATGTGCAGTTACATTAAGAAGATGGCTGCACCAGATTTAGCACCATGCTAATTTCCATCTGTAGTCCTTACGTGTATGTACGTGTGTAGATGTTTTTTTAAGGGCTTTGTTGGCAAAATAGAGCGACCCCATTGTAAGCGGACTTTTGATATATCTGATTTATTTACGAGTTAGAATGCATAAAAAACTAAAACAATGGTGTTCTAATCTTACATAAGGATTGTAAATGATAGGAAAAATTCCAAAAAAAAAGGCAGTTTTCCTTTTAAATTGGATCAATTTTCAGCTGCCAGTCTCTAGCCTTTAAATGCAGTTGTGTTGTGTTGTTCATGCCATAGCCCTTTCTTGCAAATACATCGGCCCGAGGGCAGAGTTCATTGCTCAAATAGCCTCAGACTGGGGAAAAAAGCCTGCACTTTGTCTTGCTGATGCTCTGTTTTGTGTCCCAGTATCAGAACCCTTGACGCTATTAGTGAAGCTGGTGCTTGTGCGTATGTGTATGTGTTGCTTTGGCCCTAGGGTACTCTAAGTGTCCCTTTTCACTGTGTTTATCTGTGTGTGTGTGTGTGTGTGTGTGTGTGTGTGTGTGTGTGTGTGTGTGTGTGTGTGTGTGTGTGTGTGTGTGTGTGTGTGTGTGTGTGTGTGTGTGTGTGTGTGTGTGTGTGTGTGTGTGTGTGTGTGTGTGTGTGTGTGTGTGTGTGCGTGTACACGTGTATGTGAATGTGTATGTGTGCTGTCAGCAACAACAAAAGTCCCTTTGTGAGCAAGCTGAATCGGGATGCTTTAGCATCATAAAGCAGGAATTTACAGCCACTCAGTCAGAATGGGTCATTAAACTCGTGTGGTGTGTGTTTGTGTGTGTGTCGCTGTGTTTGTTTGTGTGAACCATTGCCACTGGACTCCAGGCATTAAAAAAAGCCATTTGTTCCACAGTTACAGCTCATTTCATTTCATTATGTGTCCTTTCCTTTCTCTCTATTTAGTTACATTTTTGGCAGTCATGATCTCTCTGTTATTGCAGTGTGCTAAAATCAGGTTTTGATGATCCTCTGCCCCCCTGCCCCCAAACCAATAACTTGCCGAATCATTTGTGTCCTCCAGGCAAACAGGTAGGCAGGCAGGATAACATAGTGGGAATAAACCAGTAGGAGAGAGACTATCGTAGGAAACACATTAGTATTGCAAGCTGGAAGCTCCTGTTCAAACATTTTGAAGTGGAAGGGATGCGATATGGCATAAAACTATTAGAAATCGACTGATATGTTTTATTTAGGGTCTATACCAGGGATGTCAAACATGCGGCCCCTAGGCCGGATCAGGCCCGCGAATGGGTTCAATCCGGCCCGCAAAATGAGTTTGCTGAGTGTAAAATTGAGCTGCATTTTTAAATTACAGAAACTGCTGTTCTAAATGTGTCCACTTGATATCACAATAGCAATTCTGTTAGGCGAGCAAATACTTTATACCGGAGCGAGCAGGTATACAAAGCAAGAGGTACAAACAGGAGTAAAATAAACAATTGGTAACCCCACTTAAAATGCTGCATGAGACACTGCACATTGATATAGTTCTGTGGAAGTTATTGTCTTCCGTGCCAGTTTTTAAGAAAGTGAACAGTGTGTGATTTACTGCAATACGGTCAGTCTTTTAAGTTTGTAGTTTTGATTTGTTGAAATTGTTCAAACCTTGCACAGCTTTTATTTTTCTATGAATATACAGTGATGCCTAGGGATGATGTTTGATAAGAAATTATCGAGTTCGAGCCTATTATTGAATCCTCTTATCGAACCGATTCCTTATAGATTCTCTTATCGAGTCCAGATAGGTTGTTGTATATGGAAAAAAACACACAATATTTGGTTTAACAAAAGCTCACTTTTATTATATAAGAAAAAAATGTAATCTAATAAATAAATAAATATTGACTGTTACTCCCCTAAAAAGATAAAATAAAATAAATAAATATTGACTGTTGTTACCCAAAGTATATTAAGTGGGATTTTTCAGAAAAACAAATATATACAGTAACACAAAAACAACCTGTCTCTATGATCACTATAGGTGTATAAATAATAATATAGTGTTAAATAAAATCAGACCCTTAGGCACAAAACTGAAAATAATACAGCTCTCCAAAAAGTGCACTTCTGCTGCTATTTAACATAACTGTTTGTTATGATGCTTTGACATATTTGCACTTTATTTCTTTATTGAAAGAAAATTCTATGAAGAGAAAAGTTGTTTGCAAATGTGGTTACAATGCTAAAAAAATGAAAAGTTAAAGCTAAAAAAAGAAATACACTTTATCGAGTTAACATTATTTCTTTATATGGGGAAAGATGTGATGTTATGAGCAGTGTTGGGACTAACGCGTTACAAAGTAACGCGTTACTGTAACGCCGTTAGTTTCGGCGGTAACGAGTAATCTAACGCGTTATTTTTTATATCCAGTAACTCAGTTACCGTTACTACATGATGCGTTACTGCGTTATTTTAAGTTATTTTTTAGTATCGACTAGAAACAAGCGCTGCGGTGTCGTTCTTCTGAATCTTCCTCTGTCACACGCCGGAGAGAAGAAAAGAGGCGTGTGTGGGGAGGGGAGGGACACACGTGATCCGCGGTTTGATATCCATCCATCCAATTTTCTACCGCTTGTCCCTTTTGGGGTTGCGGGGGGTGCTGGAGCCTATCTCAGCTGCATTCGGGCGGAAGGCGGCAAGTCGCCACCTCATCAAAAAAAAAAAGTTGTTCGCACGTTCAGTCCACACACAGCGTCGTCATGGCGAGCAAGGTAACGGAGGAGCTTGAACGCCCCGCGCCATTTAATCGGTGTGTCTATAGGTGCAGACTCCGTTGTGCAAAACGAGGGTTTTAAATACATGCTGAACGTGCTTGAGCCACGTTACGACACCCCGTCGCGCACCTCCTTCAGCGATAAGATTGTGCCAGATCTTTATGAGCAGGAGTACAAAAAAGTTGTGGATGAACTATCCCGAGCATCATCTGTTGCGCTCACGACAGACGGGTGGACTTCCAGGGGAAACTATACGCGCTCACTTCATCACAGCATACTAGGAGATGAGAAGACACGCCCCCTCTACGAGAGTCACCTTGCGCAGGTACTGACACAAGCAGTGGAGGAATGCAAGATAAAGATATCCCAGTCACATGTGATAATGCCAAAAATCAAATAAATGCAGTGAATGAGGCAGGACTGGGACCACAAATAGGTGCTTTGCACATGTAGTGAATTTGGCATCACATCTCAGTCAATAGGATGGAGCGCCTCCTTGGGAGGATCAGGAAGGAGGTTTCCTACTTCCACCCAAGCACAACAGCTGCTCATGTGTTTAAGACAAAGCAAGAAATGCTAAAGCTGACTACTCATAAAGCTCATACATGATGTCCCAACAAGGTGGAACTCCACTTATGATGTGTTGGAGCAGCAGGCAGCTATATACTCTGCATTGAAATCAAATGTCAAAGACATCATCACCCTCTCTGATGACGATGTGAGAGTGGCAGAGGAGGTCCTCCAGGTGTTTAAACCCCTCAAAAGTGTTACATCTCTACTGAGCACTGAAACTTCACCATCTGTGTCAATGATCCTGCCACTGAAAACAAGGATTCTACAATCCATGGCTCCAAGTGTAGAAGACAGCAGCATCACTCCAGATGTCAGGCTTTATTTCACTACCTATCTTTCAAGGAAGATGATGTGCTTTCTTATGTTGCACTTTAAGTTGTTTTTTATTAATGGTCATTGGTCCAAGTTTAAAGAAAGGAGAAATGCCTATTTATGTTGCACTGTTTTTCATTATGTTAAAAGGAAAATAAAAATGCATGCCAAGTTGATCAACATATTGTATTATTCTCCAGTGCAATAACAGTACTGAAATGAAGGCTAAAAGGGCATTAATGGGAGCTTTAAAAAAGAAGAAGAAAAAAAAGAAGTATCTAAATAGTTACTTTTCACAGTAACGCATTACTTTTTGGTGTAAGTAACTGAGTTAGTAACTGAGTTACTTTTGAAATAAAGTAACTAGTAACTGTAACTAGTTACTGGTTTTCAGTAACTAACCCAACACTGGTTATGAGCTAGGGAATATAACAACTACACTACCCAGCATGCAACGGGAGTGACGCGCATGCGCGGTAGCCCCGAAAAGTGTTGTTGCATGTCGCCAGCCGGCAGCTAAGAATGAGGTTATGAGCACGCTGTGAAAGTAAACGTCAAGAACTCAGCCAACACGCCTTGTCTGCATCATTTATAATTAGACAGACAACACATATACAGTGTGATTTTGTTTTGTTTACAAGGAAAGAAAAACTAAAGTTAAAAAAGGGAGATATGTTGTATATATATGTATGTGCTGCGGTTGCTTTAAGAACGTTGCGACAGCTGCCGTAAAGGAGGTGCGTTGCTAGCCTGGTTGCTATGTTTCCGGTTGGTCGTAAAAGTGTTAGTCATGTGTTTGTACCCTGCTCAAATCTCTCAGTAAAGTTATTCATTGGATTATACCTTTTGTTTAGAACTTCATTACACCTTGGAGCGCTTTTTCCGGTCCATTTTTTTCCTGCTTTCGCTATCTGCGCCTAATGACTGAGCTACGTGACGTCATTTCTTGTGATGTCACACGGAGCATTTCTGGTCGGGACGGGATTCGTTCCCAGAGATTCGAATAAAGAACCAACTCTTTTTCTTTACTATAGTGGTCTCGATAACGGGTACCGGTTCTCAAAAAGGGATTCGAGTCCGAGGACTCGGTTCTTTTCTTATCGAACAACCGGGACAATCGGTTTCGAGTATCATCCCTAGTGATGCCTAGAAGGCAGGGAGTAACTCAGCCCACTCGAATAGTTTCTACCTCAGTTTGTATGGTGTGTTGAGTTAGCACAGGATTAATGTGTGGAAATGACAAATGAGGTAGTTGATAGAATATAGAAGAGTTTTTATTTATGCTTTATTTTGTTTTTTTGTTCAATCCAGTTTTATTGCTTTGTAGATACACTGAGATTAAGTCTATTTTGTTTTTGAAACTGCACCAATTCTTTCCTCAGAATTTTACTATAGAAGTGTTTTGTCAAGAGGATTATTTGTGATATGTACATTTTCCAAATGTGCTTGTTCTGTTTTGGGCCGAAGTAAACAAAGAAAACAATCTGAAGTTGTCGTAGTTGTATTTTTAAGTTATTATGCCATGATTTTACCCGTCCGGCCCACGCAGGAATATTTTTTAATCCACGCGGCTCGTGAGCTGAAATGAGTTCGACACCCCTGCTCTACACCGATTCTTAGGATTCAAGGAGGCCAACAACTGATATTTAGAGCTAATATTTATCCATCCATTCATCCATTTTCTACCTCTTTTTCCCTTCGGGGCCGCGGGGGGCGCTGGAGCCTATCTCAGCTACAATCGGGCGGAAGGCGGGGTACACCCTGGACAAGTCACCACCTCATCGCAGGGCCAACACAAATAGACAGACAACATTCACACTCATATTCACACACTAGGGCAAAGACAACATATTTGATGTTCAAACTGATAAACATTTTTTTTTTGCAAATAATCATTAACTTTAGAATTTGATGCCAGCAACACGTGGCAAATAAGTTGGGAAAGGTGGCAATACATACTGATAAAGTTGAGGAATGCTCATCAAACACTTATTTGGAACATCCCACAGGTGAACAGGAAAATTGGGAACAGGTGGGTGCCATGATTGGGTATAAAAGTAGATTCCATGAAATGCTCAGTCATTCACAAACAAGGATGGGGTGAGGGTCACCACTTTGTCAACAAATGCGTGAGCAAATTGTTGAACAGTTTAAGAAAAACCTTTCTCAACCAGCTATTGCAAGGAATTTAGGGATTTCACCATCTACGGTCCGTAATATCATCAAAGGGTTTAGAGAATCTGGAGAAATCACAGCACGTAAGCAGCTAAGCCCGTGACCTTCGATCCCTCAGGCTTTACTGCATCAACAAGCGACATCAGTGTGTAAAGGATATCACCACAGGGGCTCAGGAACACTTCAGAAACCCACTGTCAGTAACTACAGTTGGTCGCTACATCTGTAAGTGCAAGTTAAAACTCTCCTATGCAAGGCGAAAACTGTTTATCAACAACACCCAGAAACGCCGTCGGCTTTGCTGGGCCTGAGCTCATCTAAGATGGACAGATACAAAGTGGAAAAGTGTTCTGTGGTCTGACGAGTCCACATTTCAAATTGTTTTTGGACACTGTGGACGTCGTGTCCTCTGGACCATAGAGGAAAAGAACCATCCGGATTGTTATAGGCGCAAAGTTGAAAAGCCAGCATCTGTGACGGTATGGGGGTGCATTAGTGCCCAAGACATGGGTAACTTACACATCTGTGAAGGCACCATTAATGCTGAAAGGTACATAGAGGTTTTGGAGCAACATATGTTGCCATCCAAGCAACGTTAACATGGACGCTCCAAGACAATGCCAAGCCTCGTGTTACATCAACGTGGCTTCATAGTAAAAGAGTGCAGGTACTAGACTGGCCTGCTTATAGTCCAGACCTGTCTCCCATTGAAAATGTGTGGCGCATTATGAAGCCTAAAATACCACAACGGAGACCCCCGGACTGTTGAACAACTTAAGCTGTACATCAAGCAAGAATGGGAAAGAATTCCACCTGAGAAGCTTAAAAAATGTGTCTCCTCAGTTCCCAAACGTTTACTGAGTGTTGTTAAAAGGAAAGGCCATGTAACACAGTGGTGAACATGCCCTTTCCCAACTACTTTGGCACGTGTTGCAGCCATGAAATTCTAAGTTAATTATTATTTGCAAAAATAAAATCAAGTTTATGAGTTTGAACATCAAATATCTTGTCTTTGTAGTGCATTCAATTGAATATGGGTTGAAAAGGATTTGCAAATCATTGTATTCCGTTTATATTTACATCTAACACAATTTCCCAACTCATATGGAAACGGGGTTTGTATTCCAAAGTCAACTTTCTGTTTATTATAAGAAAATGGAAGAGTTTGGGAACAACAGCAACTCAGCCACGAAGTGGTAGACCACATAAACTGACAGAGGGGTCAGCGGAAGCTAAAGCGCATAGTGCAAAGAGGTCGCCGACTTTCTGCACAGTAATTTGCCACAGAGCTGCAAACTTTATGTGACCGTCCAATTAGCCCACGTACAGTACGCAGAGAGCTTCATGGAATGGGTTTCCATGGCCGACAGCTGCATCTAAGCCATACATCACCAAGTCCAATGCAAAGCGTCGGATGCAGTGGTGTAAAGCACATCGCCACTGGACTGTAGAGCAGTGGAGACGCGTTCTCTGGAGTGATGAATCACGCTTTTCCATCTGGCAATCTGATGGACCAGTCTGGGTTTGGAGGTTGCCAGGAGAACGGTACATTTCGGGTTGCATTGTGCCGAGTGTGACATTTGGTGGAGGAGGAATTATGGTGTGGGATTGGTTTTCAGGAGTTGGGCTTGGCCCCTTAGTTCCAGTGAAAGGAACTTTGAATGCTACAAGATAACAAAACATTTTGGACAAATCCATGCTCCTAACCTTGTGGGAACAGTTTGGAGCGGGCCCCTTCCTCTTCCAACATGACTGTGCACAAAGCAAGGTCCATAAAGACATGGATGACAGAGTCTGGTGTGGATGAACTTGACTGGCCTGCACAGAGTCCTGACCTGAACCCGATAGAACACCTTTAGGATGAATTAGGATGGAGACTGAGAGCCAGGCCTTCTCGACCAACATCAGTGTGTGACCTCACCAATGCGCTTTTGGAAGAATGGTCGAAAATTCCTATAAAATGCATATATATATATATATATGTATGTATGTATGTATGTATGTATGTATGTATGTATGTGTATATATATATATATATATATATATATATATATATATATATATATATATATATACCGGTATATATGTATGTATGTTTGTATGTATGTATGTGTGTGTGTGTGTGTGAATGTTTATATATGTGTGTATGTGTGTGTATTTATGTATGATGTATGTATATGTATGTTTGTATGTATATGTACCTATGTATGTGCGTATATATATATATATATATATATATATATATATATAACTTGCATGCTAACGGCAAACAGCAAGCTGCCCAATGCAAAAGAAAAACAATGTTAATGAAGTTTAAACTATCCGAAGTAGTTTATGGGGAAGAGAAAAAACTGATTTGAGACAATTTCAATATTGAGTGTGCATCAAATTACATCAGATTGTGATTACGGTAATCAATTTAGAACTTCATGATTACAATTTTAATCAATTTAGAAAATCTGCCCTAATACCCAGCCTTCGTCATCGCATGTCTTTCATATAAGAGTGAATGTGTTTTCTGAAGCACAGGTAGGTATGCTTCGGTAAGACTCATGTTTTTTTTTTTTTTTTTTCAATTGTGATTGGCCTCCACTTCACAGCAGTTTAAAGAAGATAACTTTGCAGTCTATAGATTTTAGATACATACTTGTGCACCCCCCCCCCCCCAAACTTCTGGCCCCAGTGCTGATTTGATTATAACCTTAACACTAAGCTTTTTAGTCGACTAGTTTTTCACTTTAAATATGCTTTAATGCCATTGTTGGGGGTTTAAAAGGATATTTAATGTGTTTTAGGGCATAATTTGAATGTTTTATGAGTAAATCATTTTATTTCTTAGCTGATTTGTACACCATACAGGTATATATTAATTAATTTATTAGTCTACCTCCAATCGACTATTTTGGCTCCACTCCTAGTTAAACTGCTGCTAAATCTTCATAATTGCCCCTACTCACCATGCCAAATATACAAATGCATGCACTGCAAATACATCCCACTGTGTACAACTGTGAGTCCTTTTTTCATTATGATTTTGTTATGTTATCAGGCCTTAAGTGAGTTGGTTGCAGGTTTCCTGTGATTTCCGTCTGGTCGCCACAACTTCTCCGTCCACTCTCCGGGCCGACACAGTACAATAATGGAGTCCTATCAACCTCGCCGCTGACCTTAACATAGATTTGTGTTAAGCATTGTGATCAAGGTGCAACGTTAACAGCTTTAACCAGCTGAGAGGGGTAACTTTGGGGTCACAGATGAGGAGATGCAGAAGGAAAACAATGAAACCGTTACTCGGACAGAGGCCCAGGGTTAAAACGCCCCGTGAAGCCACAGCCACAACACCAATGTCCTGCTTGTCAACGTTTAGAGTTATTACCTTAAAAATAAATAGTTGAAACAATAGTACTTTGACCTGATATCCTGTTTCTTGGCCTAATTTGAGCTTTTGTGTCACAGGTCAGCTAGGATAATAGGAGAGAATATGTTAGACACACAGTACCGAACTTCCTCTGACATGGCCCTAATTCCTTCATCATTTTGTTCTTGTTTACTTTAGTGGGGTAGTTACACATTTTTGGGTGTTTCTATTGTAAAGGGCTCCCAAAAGCTGAATTTGATACTTTTATAGGTACCGACCGAAGTCCGTCCGTACAACCGCGTACCGATTCATGTAAAATCAAACGTGCCATATTTCGATACCTTTGTTTCATGTGATGTCATGCCCAGTTGCAGGCTCTCACCGGCTCAAGCATTTGGCTGTAAAGCAAGCAGTCAAGCACTCAGCCGGACTGCCTATATGTCATTTTACAATTTGCCATTCCAACAAAGCAAAAAGAAGCCACTTAAAAGTACAGTAAGGCTCCACTTTTCAAAATGCGCTAGCTTGACACTAATTAAATTGGATTTGCCATAGACATTCTACCGATTAGCATTCAAGATTTTACGTGGCGATTTCAACACTTCCAAATTTGGTAATGAAAACTAGCTTGTTACAATCAAACAGTTGGTGTTTAAACACTCTGTACTTAGTGTATAAACACTTTGTAGGGCTCACTACAAGACAAGACTTGCAGACATAATGGCAAAGACTACTTTGTGATTAAGGCAAAACACTGTAAATCAGAGTTATGTGTAGAAAGAGTATGGCCAACCCGATTTCAGGCGATCTCCTCAATGATTAATCAAAAGGCAATCACGTGACTACAGGGCGCCATGTTTGCTACCAGCTTTGAGCTGATGCTATGTGTTTGCGGCGCTTCCTTGTGAGTTTTTCTATGTAAAAACGCTGTTGTGCAGCATGGAGTTGCTCCACCCACGAATATTGTGGAAAGCTTTTACATCGCTTTCCTCAGAAGTATTGGAAGTGGAGGTTCACCGTCAACACTACGGTGTCTTGTGTGAGGTAAACACACAACACAACGTCTGCATTTTGTTCAGGAGAGAACACACAGAAGCTAATACAAATAATAACAGAAGAAAGTAATACATTTAAGACATGGTTTGGCAAAAAAAGACAATCTTTGAATCTCAGTAAAACTTGAATAAGCTATTCGGTAACAGCAGAAGAGAAAGTCAAACACAAATAGACTGTGTAGAAAGAGTGTAATAACAGATGAGAGAATTTAAAGGGAAATCTCATATAAAAAATATACAACACAAATATGCACTGGACAAGAATCACTCCATATTCTCTACTGTTAGCCAGTGTTACCATATCTGAATTATTATGCGAAAAATATGGGGAAATAAGTACAAAAGTACACTTATTCACTTTCCATGTTACAAAAAAGAAAGACCAGTCAGAATAATACAAAATGGTGGCCTTTATTTTTTTAATCAAAATGATTGAAATGCAATGTTTTAGTGGATTTCCAGTTAGAATTATGTACAAAGTAAAATGAGGCTAACTTATTTTTTGGGGTCATTCTGTATATATTTTTTTTTAACGTTTATTGCGCTGTGTAATAGAGAGCCGGCTGGTTACTACACACTGCATGCATATAGCAGCTGAGTGCGTCAAATGTGGCTGCAAAATTATACTTTGACATTTATAAGCTGTTGTATGTTAAGAACTACATTTCGACGTATTTTAGTTTATTTTGTCAGGAAAACTATCGTCAAAACAACATCAATTGCATGCTTTCGGGCACAGCCGTAAACATCCTTGGTTATCATGTCGCCTGTTGTTTAGTTGGCCATACATTATACACGACTCTGCTGCAGTTTATACACTGCTGCCCTCTAATGTCTTGGAATTACAACTGCATGCAAAGTCTACTATATAATACAGTACTTACAAAAGAGACACATGAGTGTAAGATAAAAAGATAACTGAACAGCACAGCTTAGTGTTGAATGTTGAATAATAAGTATTATTATTTTTTGTTTACAATTTACATATATTAACACATTTCAACACACACAAAATTAGCGGAAATTAGTACCATCAGTTAACAACATGTATCTGGAAGCGGTACAGCATGGATTCAAATTTGAAAGCTACCCATTCCTAGAACTGACACATTGGTAATTAAATAGAACACATGGAGCTTCTGCAATGATTTTTCTTAAAACAAGAATTCAGAAAGCTGCATTTTAAAATACCATTTTAACAGGTTTGAGTATTTATAGCCGCTTGTTTCGCTTCTGCTCCCTGTCATATTAATCTTCTTTAATTGTGTGACTGCCACAAGGTATTCACAAATATGTTTCACTGATGTTGTGCTGTGTATGCAACTGACACAATTATCACCATCCGCCTACACCTCCACTTGTGGAAACATAACCCTGATCAGCACTTAAATATCTGAACTTTACTGAGGCAAATACCTATTTCCCTAAAACACATTTAATTAAAATCATGTCAATTTATGTTCATAGTACACACAAAACAAGTGAAAGACAGACTACTCAGATGTGCAGCGTGTTAACACAGGGCTTTTCTGATCTTCTGTGTGTAAGATTGACAATGCATGCGTGAACACTGTAGACAGAATCTCATTACATTTGGCACTTTAGCACACTTTCAAACACACAAAATCCAGGAATAAATTGTCCTTTATTTATTTATTTTCCCTCCAAAGACCAATCACAAAGGCAGATGCTGTCATACACCTTCACCTCCTGGAGCAGTGCACCACGGTGGCCATGCTGATGTTTATCAAACCAGTGTCGGGGTAGTTTTCAGCTCCACTGATCTGAACATATTATTCCATTTCCCTCTTTCCCACTGTTTAACACACAAGCACACACATGCATGCGTTAGAATCACACACAAACACATTGCTCTCCCTCACTCACCAGGAGAAGCTGTGCTCCCTGCAGTAAATCCAAAAGATTGATGTGTCTCCTTGGACAAAATGAGATTGTATGTCATTACAAGACATTACGCTACAGAACCCCAGAGTAACCGAATTAACACCAGCATATCACAGCAGACTTTACATACACACACGTTCACACAACTTGCATGATATTTGCATATACCAGCTTTTTCATGTTTTCGCGTCAAGTGTTGAAATTTCCCTGGTGGAAAAAAAAGAAGTTGTGAACTTGTGAGAATTTGACAAGAGCGTGCTCAGCACTAACTCGTCAAGTTGACTTTGGCAACTTTGTAGGTAGTGATTGAATTGATGGTGGCGGTTGTCTCCCTGTGTTCATTTTCAGTCCAGACTAGGAGTTTGGACTTGAATGAAGCTCCAGTGATGAGTGGACAGCAGCAGTGATGCTATGAGGATTTTGACAGCAGTGAGCACTGCGATTGTTTCACAGCTTGCACATTTCGCAAGTCATCCATTAAAGTCAAACAAAGCGTGACTTCTGTTGATGTCTTCCAATGATGATTTTGATTCTCTCTGATAAGGCAGTGGTCTGTAGTCCTCTCATGTTACCTTATTTGTTACAGTTTACCTCACTTAACAATGTGGTGATAGGTAGCGCTGAAGTCTACAGGGGAACCTTTTATTTCAGAACAATGGGACATCGGTGAAACTCCGTTTTAAAGGGGAACATTATCACCAGACCTATGTAAGCGTCAATATATACCTTGATGTTGCAGAAAAAAGACCATATATTTTTTTAACCGATTTTCGAACTCTAAATGGGTGATTTTTGGCGAATTAAACGCCTTTCTAATATTCGCTCTCGGAGCGATGACGTCACAACGTGGCGTCACATCGGGAAGCAATCCGCCATTTTCTCAAACACCGAGTCAAATCAGCTCTGTTATTTTCCGTTTTTTCGACTGTTTTCCGTACCTTGGAGACATCATGCCTCGTCGGTGTGTTGTCGGAGGGTGTAACAACACGAACAGGGACGGATTCAAGTTGCACCAGTGGCCCAAAGATGCGAAAGTGGCAAGAAATTGGACGTCTGTTGCGCACACTTTACCGACGAAAGCTATGCTACGACAGAGATGGCAAGAATGTGTGGATATCCTGCGACACTCAAAGCAGATGCATTTCCAACGATGAAGTCAAAGAAATCTGCCGCCAGACCCCCATTGAATCTGCCGGAGTGTGTGAGCAATTCAGGGACAAAGGACCTCGGTAGCACGGCAAGCAATGGCGGCAGTTTGTTCCCGCAGACGAGCGAGCTAAACCCCCTATCGACCCTAGCTTCCCTGGCCTGCTGACATCAACTCCAAAACTGGACAGATCAGCTTTCAGGAAAAGAGCGCGGATAAGGGTATGTCTACAGAATATATTAATTGATGAAAATTGGGCTGTCTGCACTTTCAAAGTGCATGTTGTTGCCAAATGTATTTCATATGCTGTAAACCTAGTTCATAGTTGTTAGTTTCCTTTAATGCCAAACAAACACATACCAATCTTTGGTTAGAAGGCGATCGCCAAATTCGTCCTCGCTTTCTACCGTGTCGCTGGCTGTCGTGTCGTTTTCGTCGGTTTCGCTTGCATACGGTTCAAACCGATATGGCTCAATAGCTTCAGTTTCTTCTTCAATTTCGTTTTCGCTACCTGCCTCCACACTACAACCATCCGTTTCAATACATTCGTAATCTGTTGAATCGCTTAAACCGCTGAAATCCGAGTCTGAATCCGAGCTAATGTCGCTATAGCTTGCTGTTCTTTACGCCATGTTTGTTTGTGTTGGCTTCACTATGTGACATCACAGGAAAATGGACGGGTGTTTATAACGATGGTTAAAATCAGGCACTTTGAAGCTTTTTTTAGGGATATTGCGTGATGGGTAAAATTTTGAAAAAAACTTCGAAAAATATAATAAGCCACTGGGAACTGATTTTTAATGGTTTTAACAATTCTGAAATTGTGATAATGTTCCCCTTTAATCAAATCTTGAAATAATTACTCCAATACAAAATAATGGAAAACTACTTAGTTTCGTTGTTGAACTGTTATCTCAAAACATTGATTAACTGTACATGTAATATTTTAGGAAAGTGTAAAACGATGCCGTATGTCACGATTAAGGTGGCAATAGGCCTAGTGGCTAGAGTGTCCGCTCTGAGATCAGTAGGTCCTGAGTTCAAACCCAGGCCGAGTCATACCAAAGACTATAAGAATGGGACCTATTACCTCCCTGCTTGGCACTCAGCATCAAGGGTTGGAATTGGGGGTTAAATCGCCAAACATGATTCCCGGGTGCGGCCATTACTGCTGCTCACTGCTCCCCTCACCTCCCAGGGGGTGAGGGTGATGGGTCAAATGCAGAGGATAATCTCACCACACCTAGTGTGTGTGTGACAATCATTGGTACTTTAACCTAACTTTAACTTACCATGCTCTCAGGTCACATAGCTAGTCCCCTCTGACGGCGTCTTGATTTGTTTATAGCTCTTTTTTTCATTATGAAACAACGATTACTTTTATCGTCCTATTTGCTCCAAAACCAGAGAACATTCGCAAAGGTGGGCTGTGTGACCTCTGAACAAGTCAAGGCAATGGACGGGTGGGAAGAAAACCCCAAGAATAATGTGCTAAAAAAGCCGACCAATCACAGCTCTGACGTGATTTAGATCATTTAGATAACTAGATAATTTTTTGGAGGTGCAAATATAGGTCCGCTGGAAGGCTTTGGAGGTGGAGGTGCCAGCCGGCGTCAGGAACGCATCAACTCTGAGCAGCCACAACTCTATTAAGCTTGTTGCGAGTGAAGAACGGTAATTAAAGAGAGACTAATTGCAGCTGGAACTAATCGATGCTTTTCAACAGCCAGCCTTAACGTTTTGCACAACTGCGCCCAAACACAGGAGTATTATCCAGGTTTCACCCACTGAAGTCAAAACTGAAACCGCAGTGACACGTACAAATGTATTCTCGGGTCAACATGCGTGCAAGATGGCAGGTTTGTAGGTCACTCGCTGAAGTGATGATGTATTTTCATGCCTTTATATTTTTTAGCTTTACCGCTAAAGTCTCAAAGGTCGACTAGTTGATGGTGACCCTTGCTTAAACTCAGGGGTCGGCAACTCAAACTGTTAAAAGAGCCATATTGGACCAAAAAAAAATCGTACTGGAGCCGCAAAAAATAAAAGCCTTATACAAGTCTTCTAATGCAGGCTACACATGATGTGTCTATATTAGCCTACTATCAAAATGACTGTGCAACAGGTTGACACAAATCTTAATTGACAGAAATGTTGAAATGCAATATTTATTCTACACATTTTACAACATTGGAAAACATTTGTAAAATGGAGGCTTCTCAGAGGGTGAGATAACTTCTGGAAATGACTGGCTTAGAATGGCCAAAGGTATAGATGTGTGTGTCCAAGTTAAAGGAAATGGCAGGCCGTCTTCTTCTCATGGATTTATTACAATCTTTGCAAGCTGGGTAACATTTGCTGTGGTCTGGAACAAGATGGCACACAAACAACTGCAAATACAGCCAATATTACATACTGTACAAATAATGTGTCATGAGACTTGCAAATATACATTAAATACACAGAGGGCATAAGAAAAACAAGTTAAATAAGCTCACATATACCTACAAATGAGGCATAATTATGCAATATGTACATGCAGCTAGCTTTAATAGCATGTTAGCATCGAGTAGCTGACCAAATATGCCTAATTAGCACTCCAACAAGTCAATAATATCAACAAAGCTCACCTTTGTGCATTCACGCACAGCATAAAGTATTTTGGTGGACAAAATGAGACAAAGAAGAAGTGGATTAAAACACGTCTTTCTGTGGCATCGTCGGAGAAACTACGGTCAGTTCAAGGACCGGAAAAATTAGTAGGACAAAACGGCCCTCGCCAAATACTCTCATCAGTGAGTGAAGCATGCTTGATATAAGCGGTGGGGTTTTAACAACTAGGGAGGTTTATGTCATGTTTGTCCTCCCACAGAAACCATATTAAAAAAAATATATATATTTTTCCCCCATCTTTTTCCATTTTCATACATTTTTGGAAAAGCACCAGGGAGCCACGAGGGCAGCGCTAAAGAGCGGCATGTGGCTCGAGAGCCGCCGGTTGCCGACCCCTGCTTTAGCTGGTCAGTGACTACACTTAGGTTTCAAAGTGAAGTTAAGCTTAACATGTTTCACACTTGACATTTAAATTTTCCCGAAAATATAGTATTTTTTAATATATATATTTTTTTACTACTGGAGGTTTTACCTTATAGTTATCTTTAATACATGATGTCCCAATAAAATGCTGATTTTTAAAAATGTCTTTAGTGCAATATCAAATATTATCACACATTACCAAAATCTCAAAATGTACCTATTTTAGACTAGAATGTTTTAATTTCGAATCTCTGACTATTTAATTATACATAAACACACCATTACTGTCCCATAACAATGAACTGATTGATCTCTTAGAAACACAATCTCGATGTCTGCCTCCAGACAAAACAAGAAGTTATGAAAACACTCATAGTTCCCACGTTGACATGAGGCTGTGGTTGCTCACACATACACTATGCACGTGCTCTCCCTCCAAGCCAAAACAACAAGCAGATTGCTGTCGTAGTCACAAAGCTCTTAGGTCCTCATGTGATTTTTGTTTTTTATTTCCATCCAAATCGTACGCAGTAGTTTGATTTTGCAGCATGACTAAATAGTAGAAATCATGCACAAAGGCTCGATTGAACAAATTGTGTGCAAAGCAGAGTTGGGCTCAAGCATGCAGTCGAATGTTATTCATGAGAAAATGAAAATAACTTTGTGCATTTGCATTTTTCATTCTTTATACCTTGACCAGAGATAATAATTTTGTTGGCAAACCAGAGCACAAACAAGTTTGTGATTTTAAAGTCTCCATTATTGCACATCTTCACAGTACAGGGTCTTGATTCAGGCCATTTTTTTAACACAGCAATTACCATATTTTCTCGACGATAGAGCCAATTGTATATAAGCCGCACCCACTCATTTTTAGAAGAATTATGCTTGCGGTTAAAAGCTCTATACACAAGGGCACTGCAGCACCTGCAGGGAGCAAATTCATCCAAAAGCTGGTACCATAGCACAAACAATAACACACCATTTTAGTGTCTTTGCTCGTTTTTTTTTTAAACTATTTGCATTATGGCCAAATCACCTATCCCTTTTATTTGTTGCGTAAATGCATTTCACATTGTTTTCTTTGTAGAAAATAATAATTATATTAAAAAAAAAAAAAGTTTTCATGTTAACAAAATACGTAAATAGTTCAATTAATTGGATCTAAATTGTTTCCTTGAGGAGAATTGCATTTGTTTTTGTTAAGATTCAGTTTTTAACGGGCCTTTTGGAACGGATTAATAACAAAAACTAGGTACCACTGTCCATGGACCTACAAAACCCAAAACCAGTGAAGTTCGTACATAGTACAAGTAATTTGTACATAGTTAACAGAATACAATGATTTGCAAATAATTTTCAACTTATATTCAATTGAATAGACTGGAAAGACAAGATATTTAATGTTCGAACTGAGAAACATAATTTTTTTTTGCAAATAATCATTAACTTAGAATTTAATGGCAGCAACACATTACAAAAAAGTTGGCACAGGGGCATTTTCCCCTTGTGTTACATCACCTTTCCTTTTAACAACACTAAGTAAATGTTTGGGAACTGAAAAGACCAATTTTTTAAGCTTTTCAGGTGGAATTATTTCCCATTCTTGCTTGATGTACAGCTTAAGTTGTTCAACAGTCCTGGGTCTTTGTTGTGGTATTTTAGGCTTCATAATGCGCCACACATTTTCAATGGGAGACCGGTCCGGACTACAGGCAGGCCAGTCTAGTACCCGCACTCTTTTACTATGAAGCCACGCTGTTGTAACACCCGGCTTGGCATTGTCTTGCTGAAATAAGCAAGGGCGTCCATAATAACGTTGATTGAATGGCTCCAAAACCTGTATGTACCTTTCAGCATTAATGGGGCCTTCAAAGATGTGTAAGTTACCCATGCCTTGGGCACTAATACACCCCCATACCATCACAGATGCTGGCTTTTCAACTTTGTGCCTATAACAATGCGGATGGTTCTTTTCCTCTTTGGTCCGAAGGACACGACGTCCACAGTTTCCAAAAACAATTTGAAATGTGGACTCGTCAGACCACAGAACACTTTTCCACTTTGCATCGGTCCATCGTACCAACCTTGTTACGTCCGTTGTGTCCTTGAGCAAGACACTTCACCCTTGCTCCTGGTGGGTCGTGGTTAGCGCCTTGCATGGCAGCTCCCGCCATCAGTGTTTGAATGTGTGTGTGAATGGGTGAATGTGGAAATAGTGTCAAAGCGCTTTGAGTACCTTGTAGAGATGCGCGGATAGACAAATATTTCATCCGCAACCGCATCAGAAAGTCGTCAACCATCCGCCATCCACCCGATGTAACGTTTGATCAGAACTGCATCCGCCCGCCATCCGCCCGGTATATCTAATATAGACGATGCAAGGCATTAGTGAGGCACCTGCCAACTACTCCGGTTTTCCCGTAATTCGTACGGTTTTCATCAACCTATTCCGGGTTACGGGTGCAGTGATAAAAAATACGGTTTTTCATTAATTAAAAAAAAAAAAAGGGTGAAAACTACGCGAATTGCACCTTGTGCAGACAAGATTTTTCGATCGGACACGGAGGAATTAGCGATGTAAAAGACCACTTTGGGACAAAAAAACACAAGTCTAATGCCGTTGCTAGCGATACAAGTGGAAAACTTTCAACGTTTTTCGTCGCCCAAACAGATTCTTTGGATGTGATAAATGCCAAAGTTTTATTTACGGAGGCAATAATTGAGCATG